>NW_024354875.1:41418303-41670140 GCF_902729225.1 Pteropus medius
TTTTTTTTTTTTTTTTTTTTTTTTTTTTTTTTTTTTTACCAGAATATCTCAGCTTTACCTCATGTATCTATAATTTAAGTCAGCTGAAGATATATGGAGAGTTCATTTCAGAACTTATATGGTGCTCTCACTTCTAAGATCTCTACATTCAATTTCTAGCTTTTTTGCTGCTTGTCTTGACCTGGGACAGAAAGCTATGGGTTCTGAACTGATTTATCCTATTGAACCACCAAAGTCATAGGTCACCCACACCTCTTTTCATATCCGTTCTCTAACAAAGATGCTGGTTTTTGCAACCAACCACAAACCTGTAAAGCTACAGTATTCATAGAGAGAGCTGAGAGTAGGGAAATTGGGAGCAGTCTCAAGCAAGAGGTATATAGAATTCATTCTTGCCTAATGCTATAATAATTTTTCAAGATAGAATCCTCCAGTTTTTTTGCCAATCTTTATTTAATTTCCATAGAAATTGTTGTTTTTGACAACACTTAAAGTTTATGTCCTCATGATCTGTTCATAAAGGCCATATATTATTGTTAAGTTAGCAATGATCCAAGGGTTGAATTATAAGGGAAGTGACACAGAAATACTAGCTGTGTTTTATAGGAGTTTAGCCTTTGTGTTTAACAAGAGTTTTCCGAAAGCTATTGATCTTGTGAGCAACCACAGCAAAGAATAATTTTGTGGGTAGGTTCATTATGTTATTTGAAGTGACATCAAAAAATCACCTGGGTTCATCAAAAAGACAACTGCAGAAAGTATCAACAAAAAGAACTGTAATTTGAATAACAATAAAGATGAGATTTAGAAGACCTTGATATTCAAAAGTGCTGACCTCTGTATCATCCCATCTTTAAGAGAGAACATTGAAGGAGGGTCTCCTATGATTTTGAAACAAAAAAAATTATTTTGGTGTTGGTTTCAGTTTGCTCTGAATTAATACAATGCTGGGGAAAAGAGATAGAAAAGGACCTGTCTAATGATTGAAGGATGAGTGAAAGTAGATCAGAGAAATGTCAGTTCTTAGATAAATAATGTAAAAGTGAGCTAACTAAAAATATTCAATTTGTCCAATGATCAAAACTTGTCTAAAACAAGCAGGCTAAGTCAGCTTTTTTAAAAAAATTCTATTGAGCATAGCTCTGTGGAACAGTTTGTCTGATTCTTTAAAGCACCATACCACATTTTCTGACATTGTTCACAGTTAAGATTGATGTAAAATTTTTTAGTTGCTAATTATAATTTTAAGTTAAATTAGACTAATCTAATTGTTTTTGTGATATATATAAACACACACTTCACAAAGGAGGAAAGTCACGTTTCATTAGATGCCAGTTTAGTCAAAGCATGTGAAAAATTAGATGAATAAAAATTGCTGGCTGTGATTTGTTCAGTTAAATGTGATTTCTCTTTTTGCAGTGCAAGTAAAATTAAAATTAATATAATTACTCAAAAGTATTTTCAAATGGTATAGTATAGGCTAGATTAGAATAAGAGAGATTTGGACATAAACCATACCTCTGATATTTAATCGCTTTATTTTTTGGCAATTTATTTAGTTTCATTATGTCTTAGTTCCCTAATCTATAAAATGTGAATAGGCGTACCCTCTGAAATTATTATAGCAATTATTGAAATAATTTATTTGATTCACTAATGTATATATTAAGAGTTCAATAAATGTTGGTTCACTTCTTTCCTCTTGACCACAAGAATCCAGAATTATAAAAATGTTAGTCAAATATTTAGTGAAATGACTTATTTTCAACTATTAGAAATGCTCAAATAAGACAATACTAAAGTGATTGACGGTTTTTAAAAGGTGAGTGGAATCATTGAAAATCTACTTGTACAAAACTGCTTAGACCTGAAACAGAGTTAAAGCGATTGAAGTTTTATGAGTAGCTATGTGATCTTTATGCAGGCAGGGGCATATCAATCAAGTTGTGAACTGTATTAGTAGGCGCTAGTACATGAAGCTTTTAATTTAAAATTTTATTTATTGATTGATTAGTCGTGTCCTTGCTTTACTCCTGAGTAATTTAATGTGATATCAAAAAATACATTAGATTTTTTTTTACATTAAATGGTTTGAGGTGATTGAAATAGAAAATAAATGTAAATATATTGGTATTCATATCTAAGGTTTTAAAAAAGGGATCAATTTGTAGCATATAAGGAAGGTGCATGGCACAAAGAAATTTAAATTCAACGTATTTTAGGTTTTTCAGATTCTGTAGGGAACTTTAAAAGATTCCTTCCACCATTTCTCTCTCATGAAGAGTGATAAGAAACACCTCAGTCTCTCAGAGATAACACAATTTCAATTATAAATTTACTGTGACATAATCTCTTGCCTTCTGTAGTCTCAGTCTTAAATAAACTGAGTACCTACCACATTAAGCTTCAAAAATTATACACACATACGTTAACGTACAGAGATACACACACATGCACACACATACAAACAGGTGTAGAAAATGATATTTTTGGTCTCCTTTTCCAGCTGAAAAATTTTTCTTTTTTAGGCAAGGCAACCCTTGGTTGACCTCACAGTTTGCAAGTACCTTGTCAGTTTACAATCTCTTATTTTTTATTTTTCACGCCTACAGCACCTTGTCTTCCTAGGTGATCTCCCATCCACATACTAACTAGGCCCGACCCTGCTTAACTTCCAAGATCAGACAGGATCAAGCTTGTTGAGGGAGACATGGCCATAGATGTAGCTAGAAAATTTTTAACATATATGGACAACATTAAATTTATCTGTAAAATGAGGTAGGGAGTTATTGGCTGTTAATTTGATAAATATAGAAAATCAAATCTAATAACCTAATTATTTAAGAAGGTAAAGTGTCAGAGACAGATGAATTTGAAATATTTATTTTTCCATATGGCCGTATGAAATAGTGCCACACATGTTTGTCTAACCAGAGTGAGAAATAGTCGCTGAATGTAATTTTCTCCCAACAGTGTTTGATTATTCATGAGTAAAGATGAGTATGCAAAGGTGTTAGTAATGAGCTTCCAATGTATTTTTCAAACTTGAACATTTTTTTCTACAAGTATAAATTTTATGGCCACAAGGATTTTTGAAATATAATGATGAATAAGCAGACATACTTATGTTTTAGAACTGATAGATAAAATGTATTATTCTGTAGCCACTTCAAACACTATAAATCAAACTGGCAAAATGTATTTATAATAGAAGGCATCATGTAAAATATGAAAACTATGAGTGGCCATATATTTTTGGAACAAAATCATTTCTCTACCACTTATTCTTCCATACAACAACTTAGCTATTGAACTATAGATAATACTGATCTAAACTATAAGAGCAGTTTTAATTAATACAGGTTCATGATTCTTTTTAAAGAAAATTATTCTTAATAAAAGGATGAAGGGATAAACATCAATATTTATTCAACACTTTGGTTTAATAGGGTTTATTTTTCAGTAATTGCTATTCGCTTGGCCTTTAGGTGATATTTCTTCATTATGTGTTTTACTGTTTTTGTTTGTTTGTTTGTTTCTCATCACATTATAGCACCTATACAACAGCCATTCCCCAAACAAGTCTCATAAGCAATTCAGTCAGATAAAGAAAAATTATAGTCTAGAAGTGCTCTGATGTTGGAATAACATAGATAAAGGTTGATTTCTACCTTAGTTAATTACTATCTCTATACTTGCAAAATTACTAAACATTTTAATCTGCAGTTTTCTCATCTTGAAAATGAGAAACATTACCTACCTTGGAGGGTTGCTATAAGGATTATAAAATATAATGTCCAGAAAGAACCTATTACTGCATTTGTAAATAGTAAGTATTAAATAAATAATTGCTGTCATTATTACTCTAATGTTTTTATCATTATCATATTTGAATGCATAATATTTCAAAGATCATTTTTTATCAACTATAAATTTAAGACAGAGTACCACCTTCAGTCCTGGTGCTTATTTGTAAATATGACATATTGTTTTCTTTCATAACACAGAAACAATTAACCTAATGTTTTAGAAATAAGTTTGGGATACCAAATAAAAATGGATATGCCATATATGAAATGTAATTTATAAATTTATATTTTATTTTTTGTAGTATTTATTACTGATTGCCTCCCAATACATTGCTTCTCAATACATAGTGTCCAAAACATATTTTATAAAGTTGTATAAGCCTTTTAGAATATTGAATACCTCTCCTAAAATTATGATGAATTATATGAGAATGAACAATAAGCATAAAGATTGAGTTGTCTTCTGAAATAAAAGAGTTTAACATGATTAGAAAAGTTGTGCGTTATTTTAAAAAACCCTGAAAAATAGTTTGTGACGTTTGTTACATTTAAGCTGTTAGGTTTCTCCATTCCTATGGATAATCGTTATTAAGCACTTAGTATTCTCTATTATTAATGGAAGATTGATTTGCTATCTATGGAAGAAATGAATTGTACATAAAAATTATCCATTTGCATATGTAGAAATACATTTAAAATTACATACATACATATATACACACATACATATACGTGTCTTACATATCTGTCGTCTGAACTAGGAGATAAGGTTATTGAACAAAACTTTCATTAAGTTCCTGTTTAAATCTAATATTATTTTATAATTTGAGTCATTTTTTTGTATTACCCAATTGAAATATTATAATTCTCAACATTCATTATTAGATTGTTTTATTTTACACAGGATACAAGCACATGGACTTAGAGTTATTTCAAAATTTTAGAATACATCTGTTTAACAACCCACGATGGTTGTTTATTCATTATTTCTCCATCATTATTAACTTCATTATAAGTGATATAACGATATTACTAAATATTTACTTATCTTTGCAGAAAATACAATTTTCACAAATAAAAAAGCAGTTCCCAGATGGTGTTACACATGGATGTCCAGATGAAGATACTAAAACTTTTATATTCTATGAATACTGGTGAGATAAAGCAATGAATATGTAAAGTTTTTTTTACATCAATAGTTAGATCAATTAGAAAATATATCTTCACTGTTTTTGCACTAACCAAAGATTACATTGTTATCCCACATTTAAGTATCTACCAGTACTTTTTTAGTTGTGATTAAGGAAAATTAATAGTATTGTATTCCGCTTTGTATTTTGTCTTAAAACAATAAAACCTCACGGATTTTGTTAGTAGGCAAACAGCAAGCATTTTTTAAAACTACCCAATAGTTTTTCTTAATGTATTAGAAAAAACTGCAAAACAATTTATCTTTTGCTTTTGTAAGATAAGAAATAAATGTAAATTACTCGTGTTAAATATATAAACTAAATATTAAATACATACAAATATAAAATGCATATATAATGCCTCTGAATAAAAAAAAATTCTCCTACAGTGTACAACTTTTAGTTATTCTGGAATCATAATAATAAAAACCTAGCAAAATTTTATGCAAAAGCACAAGAGTCTTCTATAGAATTCAGAAGAAAAAGCTTAATGAGAAATAAAATTTTTATAAATTTTGACCTGGGTATAAATAGATATTCAGAAAGATAATTGAAAAAATAGTCTTCTTTTTCTACATACCAACAGTGAACAAGTGAAATTTAAAATAAAAAAAAATACCATTTACATTAGCACCCTTCAAAATAAAATACTTGTGTATAAACCTAACAAAATATGTACAAAATCTATTTTAAAAATATACAAAATTCTGATGAATAAAAACAATGAACTAAATAATGGAGAAATATTTTATATTCATACACAGAAAACTTAGATATCAGTTCTTCCCAACTTGATGTGTCGATTAAATGTAATCCCAATCAGAATTCCAGCATATTATTTTATGGGTATTGACAAACTGATTCTAAGATTTATAAGAAGAGGGAATAGACCCAGAATAGGTAACACAATATTGAAGACAAAGTTGGACCGACACCACCCAACTTTAAGACTTAATATAAAGCTAGAGTAATCAAGACAATGATGTACTGGTAAAAGACTAGACAAATAGATCAATGGAAAAGAATAGAGAGCACGTAAATAAACCCCATAAATATAGTCAACTATCTTTGACAAAGAAGCAAAAAAAAAAAAAAAAAAGACAGTCTCTTTAACAAGTGATACTGGGACAATTGGACATCCACATGCAAAACAATGATTCTAGACATGGACCTTAACTAATTGCAAAGGGGTCATAGACCTAAATATAATACATAAAACTTTAAAACTCCTAGAAGATAACATAAGAGAAAACCTAAATGACCTTGAATATGGTGATGCCTTTTTATATACAACAGCTAAGACACAATACAAGAAAGAAATTAATTAATAGACATAATTAAAATTAAGAACTTCTGCTCTGTGAAAGATAATATCAAGAGAATTAGAAGACAAGCTATAAACTGGGAGAAAATATTTGTAAAAAAAATAAACAACTGATAAAGGACTGTTATCCAAAATATACAAAGAACATTTAAAAATCAATAATAAGAAAACAAAAAAACCCAAATAAAAAATGTGCAAAAGACCTTAATAGACACCTCACCAAAGGAGATATACAGATGGCAAATAATTATATGAAAAGATGCTCCACACCATATGTCATCAGGGAAATGCAAATGAAAAAAAAAGAAATATCACAACAAACGTATTCGAATATCTAAAATTCAGAACTCTGACAATACCAAATGCTGACGAGGATGTGGAGCAACAGAAACTTGTTTATTCTGGTGGGAATCCAAAATGATACAGTGGCTTTAGAAGATAATTTGACAGATCCTTACAAAACCAAACGTACTCCTAGCAATCATGCTCTTTAGTATTTGTCTAAAGGAGCTAAAAATGTATGTCTGCACAAACACCTGCACATGTATGTTTATAGCTGCTTTATTTATAATTGCCCAAATTTGGAATCAACTGAGATGTTTTTCAGTGGATGAATGGACAAATAAACTGTGGTACTTCTAGACAATATAATAATATTAAATGCTAAGAAGAAATGAGCTACCAAGCCATGAAAAGACATGGAGCAAATTTAAATGCGTATTACTAAGTGAAAAAGCCAATCCGAAAAGACTATATACTGTGTGATTCTATCTATATAACATTCTGGGTAAAGCAAAAGTATGGAGACAATAAAAAGATCAGTGGTTACCAGAGGAGAAGGTGGGGGAAGAGATGAATAGGCAGAGTACAGATGACTTTCAGGGTAGTCATCTGTATATTATAATGATGGATATATATACTGTTATTCAAATCCATAGAATGTACAACATTGAAAGTGAACCCTGAGGTAAACTGTGGACTTGGGTGATCATCATGTGTCAATACATGTAGATCCTTAGTGAAAAAAAAAGTACAATTCTGGTAAGTGATGGTAATGGGGCAGGGTACACAAGCGTGGGGGCAGGAAAGATTTCTGTACCTTCCCTCCATTTCGTTGTAAGCCTAAAACTACTTTTTAAAAAAATTAAGTCTTTAAAATAAAATGCTCTTCTAAGCTGCCATGAACTCAAGTTATGATAGGAAATTAGTGTCTTCAAGTGGCCAGCCTTCACTGTAATACTATGCCTGGTTCTAAATTCTTGCATATTTTCCACGACTAAGCCGCCACTAGCAGACTCATACCCGCTCTAGCCTATGCACAATTTTTGTTCTGAGTTAGAGTGAATCCAAGTAAATACTTCTGGAGTTTTCTATAAATTCATAGTACTGATGGACATTTTTCATCATTTAATGATCGGATAATCCTGGGACTGCATTGCTCTCTTCAACTTCACTTTTAGCGATTAAGCCACTTTTTAATTTCTTATTATCTAACCCTAATTGATGCATTGCTGCTCTATTCATACAAACTGACTTAAAAAAAATTAAACATCACCTGAAATTCAAACAGCTCTCTACCCCCAACAAGACGTATATCACTGTAGTTCTCTCACGGTTGGACTTGCTGTTCTAGATCTTTGACTATACTTGGCTTAAGAATTCCATTGTACTACATCTACTAGCTGTGGTATCCTACTTTTGCTGAATAAGAGAAGCTTTCCTACTAGCTTTCTATGACATCATGATATTTTCATCCCTCATTTTTCATTAATTTTTCTATTCTCTGCCCAGCAAATTCCTAGTTCTAAACATGTTAAGGGAGAGACAGGAAGAGAAAAGCTGTATCTGTTTTCTTCACTTAAATCCAGAAGGACAATTTTTGTAGCCATTGTTGAGTGAACACAAAAGACTTAAAGCAAGATTTAGCTCTGACTCTTCAATCTATAGTCTTCCAGATATAATGTGACCATATATTCTCATCCGGCTGGGATAGATCTGATTAAATCCAGCTAACCTTATGTAATTATTAATAGTGTTTTTCTTCACTCACAAAAGTGGAATAATCTAACATAACTTTTATATGGCTTTATAGGAAATTTGTTTTAAACTTTTACAATAAATATATATATATAATCAAAATATAAAATAATTTATTCTGTGGAAATCATTAAAAATTATCTGGTGTCATTTGTTCTACAGTATCAACTTTATCCATTTATTATCTAGAAGGACGTCTTCTAAGAAGGAAACTGTAAATTATGACTTTATTGAACTTGTATACAAAGATACCTCCCATGGTGCTTTATAATAATTATTGAATCCATAAAGATACAGTATTTAGAGAGTAACAAAGCTGTGGCATTTATTTCCTGAAGAAACTTACGGAAAATCAGTCAGATTAATTAGTTCATAATGATGTTGAATGCTAATGCTAAATGAGTGCATGGAAAAAAATAATTCAATAAAAAAGAATGAGACATGACTGTGTGTGATCACAATGGCATATGGACCATTTATAATTAAAATAATTATAAAGAGTAGGCTAATGCTGGAATCAATAATAAAAGTTGGTCTAAGGTAGAAATACAGACAGAATGAGCTTCATAAAGACAATGTTCTGTAGTAGATACTATTTACCTGCTATGCCAGCATCCTTTAAAAAGTACTGTCACCAGTCCCTATGCTTGACACTGAAGCATCACTGTTGTTAACTAGAGTAACAATCCTTTGAAGAAAATTTATACGTGGCCCCAGGAGTAGAAACAAAATCTATTTAGAAAAGGACTAAAACTCAATGCATGAAATAAATATTGCTTAGTTCACATTATTTTAAATAGAAAGAATCTGATTGTTTTCTCATGAATTATATCATTGGCTCAATACCTTATGAATGAAAGAACCAATTAATTAATTTAGAGCCTCTCCAGAAGGAAGTCACTCCAGCTTTTTCGTCACGAACTCTATATCTGCCTTACAATGGATTTCATATATTTATAGAAATAGTGTAATTTTTAAAAGCAATTTTAGGTTTATAATAATTTCTGAAAGGATACTTGATATTTTATAGATATGACAAAATAAAAATTGAGAATAATTAAAACTATACGTTGAAAAAAATAATAGATATTATATAGATAACAGTTATTTACAATATATGCATATACTTTATACATGTATAATATTATGGATCCAGTTATATACAATGACCTGTAAAATTAATTCATGATTTATCATGGCAAACTCACTTCCTCACTAAGGAATGATGAGATACTCTTTTACCATAGGATATGGCAATCTGTGGTGTTAATGGCTCATTTTCAATGAGTAACCAAATGGTTCTTTTATGAAAACTGGGTTGTTACTTTCTTGCTTTAGAGATCTTATTAGTAAATATAAAAGGCCTTAGTTTGCTAACTCTCAGATTTGTTTCATTATCTTTAGCTCTCTCTTTATCTTCTTTTTTAATGTAATTATTCTGTATATCTGACTTCTTCTGCGTGATCACTACATACCTGTTTATTTTAGTTTTTTGAAAACATTCTGTTTGAGGTTTTAGAGGCAGGTTTGGGTAGTAATGAGAGATGAGAAAAGAAAGATCAGCCTCTTGATGACCTCTTGTGTCCTTTCATCTCCTCCCACCCTGTCTTACCCTTCCATGGGGTACATTCTAACTTATGCAGGAGAAAAAAATGTTAATTTTAAATTCAAATTTGATTTTAAGTTTTGGCATGCCTGAGGGCCCCAGTTTCTCTTAGTGAAAACAAGCCTAGATAGATAGGAGTTAAGAGTCATTCTGAACTCTGGAAAATATTTATTTTTTCGAGTAGTAAGATGTTGAAGGAGAGAAGTTAAAATAATTTCGTCTAAAAACCTACTTTTTAGTTTATAATCTTAAATTACGAGAGTTTCTACACTAATAGAGGATCCTGATATTTGCGATTACCTTTCTATTTTCTCAGGCAAAGGTTATATTCAGACCTTACACTTTCTTCAGTTTAAGCCCCATATTATGTCTGATTTATATATTTAGAGATTAAAAAAGACATGGTTAAAAATAGAAACATACACAGGTCAAATGTATCTATTCAGGAATTATCACAATTTTCAGAAGAGAAAAAGAAGGAAGCTGAAAGACAATGCTTACATTTGAGTAGAAAAATATGCTGCATCAAAACTGCAATGACTGCTGAGGAAATATTATCTGGACCATGTTATGTGTCCCAAATAACTGTTTTTTCCCCAAGAATATTTTTCCCCAAGAAAACAATTTCTGTGTTATAAGTAGAAGGGAATGGCATTTCCATTTTATATATAATAAGAAAGAGGTTTGCATAGAAGATGGTATAAAGTTTTGTTTGGTTTAATTTTATTTTTACTAAGTAAATTTCTTTTTAAACAAATCTGTGTGTGTTTATCTCATCAAGATTAGAACTCTCTGATGAGATGGAACTGTAGCTTTTTTCTTATGTATATAAATTGTTTTTTTATACTTTGGACTAATGTGATCAATACAAAAATTCAAAAGTTAAAAGGTTGAAATAGCCATAAGATACTAACTATGATAACTAATTTAGTGATAAGAAAAAGATAAAAGCATAAAATGCAATGATCAAAATCAATCTACAGAATTAGTTTTTCAAATTGTAGGCTATATTTTTACATGATCATTGTCAAAATACTAGAAAATGTTAAAAAGCAATAGTGAAAAAGTAAAATTAATGATAATTCATTCTCACTAAACAGAGTTAATCACCTTACAGATGTTCTTCTTATCAACTGTAACTCTTTGTTCTATTTGCTTATATGCTATATACTGATATACACAACATACTCTCTGCCTCGAAAGCTCAATGAAGGCAGAAACCACAAATATTCTATAACTTGGTCTACTCTCAACACCCAGAAAAGTATTAGTCATTGAGAAGACATTTAAATACTTAGTTACTGATTAAATGTGGAAAGTCTAATACTTGGCTCAAACTTAATACATCCAAAAAAAAATTTGTATTTTTTCCTTGTCCGCTTCCAAATCATTCTTTCTATTTCTGAAGACTGAAGTCTTAGTGTCACCCTTATATATTTATTTCACACTTACATCTTATCTTTCTGCAGATTTTGTGGATTGTATCTGCAAACCATATCTGGAGTCTATCTCTCATTACCTTTATTGCTACAACTTTGTTTCTTGCCTGGGCTGTAGAAATTCTAAAAAGGCTTCTATCCTCCCACTATTACTTTCTCTATGGTCTGTTGTCTTAACAACTATAGAAATATATATAAACCCTACAATGGCTGACCATCTCATTTACAATGTAAGCCCCAGCCCTTAGCATCACCTCCATGGCCTTATCTGTTTGGGCCCCTTCTCCCTCTCTTATTTTACCCGCCCCTCACCCCCTACAACTCCCCACAGGCATACTGAGCCCAGTCATACCAGCCACGTGCTCTCTCCACAGACACACCAAACATAACTTTTAAAAGTCCTTGATGTTTCCATTCTGCCTGAGATGCTCTGCAGTCAGACATCCCCACCACTAGAACTCTCACTTGACTCCATCCCCACAACTAGAACTCCCACTTGACTCAGGCCTCCACACATATGCCACCTTTTCAGAGACGCCTTCCCAGCTATCTCACATAAAAGAACTGGCTCAGTGTGCTGTTTCCTCACTCTGTTTTATTGTTGTTGACAGTATGGTCAATAAACATTTATGAATTTATTTAATTAGCTTTTTATTTTTGATCTCTCCTTTTTTCCTGAGACTTTATTCATTTCAAAATATATAGATCATAGAACAGCACCTCTTACATAGTAAACATCCAAATAAATATTTATTAAATGAAGAAATATATGACTGAATTAATTATCACAAAAATTTCTCAAAGAGACCACCCTAGTGTTTTTAAGAGTTCTCTAGGTATTGTCTCAGGAAAGGTATATATTCTACTTGGCTAACTACTGCTTCTGAAAATTAGATTACTCCTCTATTGGACAGAACTTATTCTACTTCTGAATACAGTGGGCTGCTCCATCCACACTCATGTCAGAGACTGGATGCCCCATTGCTACTTAAGTTACTCTTAATTCTTTTAAGCCTGACAACAGAACAGAAACCAGATTATGACATTTAACATTAGTTTACTGAAGGTCGGATGATATTTACCAAGATATTTGATAGAGAATACTACTAAATTAGACTATGCTCAGAGTGAAAATTAATCCAAATATTGTTTTTTTACTAATTATACATTATTTTAATATTATTTCTGGTTGCTTATAATATTTACTATTTATAAGAGCCTCTAAATAAATACTTTAACACTTCCTGATCAATGCAAGGATAATAATAGTTTGGTCCACTTACCACCCTATTTCAGTCAAGTATTTTAATTCTACATATATTTGATAGCTCATAAGGAATTATTATTAATGCTCTAGATAAACATATTCATTTACATTTACCCTAATACTTTCTTGCAACTGAGATTTAATCTGATAAAATTCATTTAATATTTTGTTTTTATTACTTCTTTACTGACAATGTATTTTTCTTTTTCTGAAAACCTGTCTATTCTGCTTCTTTCTGGTAAAGAATATTTTCGATGAGGCTAAGATTATGCGTGGGCCATTCATTTCCTTTCAGAAATTAAATATTATCTTTTGGCTTCTATAATTTGCATTAAAAAGTCAACGTTTGTTCTTATTTTTCCTCTTGAAAATAATTTGCCTTTTAACTCTGGCTATTTTTTAAATATTTTCTTTCTGTCTTTGATTTTTAGTAATGTTTTAAATGCATATTTATTTCTTTGAATTTACACTGCTTGAAATTTTGTGTTTCTGTTTATCTTGGAGTCTATTTTGAAAAATGGAAGCAAATATTTCTACAAGTTGCTGTTTACTCCTTTCATTTTTGTGTTAGAGCATTTCATCTTATTTCATATGTCACTTGTTCCCTTTTTATATTTTCCATCTTTTAATAATTTCTTTCTGTATTTCACCTGGTTATTTTTTCTAATCTCTTCCAGTTCCCTAATTCTCTTTTCTCCTGTGTTTAGTCTGTTATTTATATTATATTTTACTGTTATCGGTATCATACTCATTAGTTTAAGAATGCCCATTTGATTTACTTTTATAGATTCAGTTATCTGATTAAATTTTCCATCTTTTCTACTTTTTTGAACATAGCAATCATGATCATTTTAAATCATTGAAGTCTGATAACTCCAATATCTGGATCTCCCATGATTTTATTTCTTTTTTCTACTTACTCCTGAGATTTTGGTCATTTAATGCTGTTTTCCAGATCTTGGTGATGTGTGTGTGTGTGTGTGTGTGTGTGTGTGTGTGTGTGTGTGTGTGTTTTTTAACTTCAAACCTTCTGCATGAGAAACTTTTAAAACTCCAAATGATGATATATTACTCCAGAAAGAATTTAATTTCTCATGAAGCTAGAATTCTGGCAAGTCATCTTGCCAAAATGACAAGTCTGAAACCCATGCCAGGCTGAGTTTCAGACTTTGTGAGGGATGTTATTTCTCTGGTTTGTGCTTGCTCCTAAGGCACAGCTGTAAAAAAAGGTCTCAAGTAGAAGAGCCGGCTGCTTTCTAGGACTCTACTTTTTCAGGCTCTGAACATCAATCTCTAGCTCTTCTGCATCTGTACATTGCAGGAATTTCTGCTCAGACCTTAGCACCTTACCAACTTCTTTGTGTTTCAGGTCACAGAGTGCTTAAAAGTCGGCAATAACCTTAACAAATAATTACTGATGGAATCCTGTGATTTTTTCCTATGGAGTAGCTTGTATACTTAAGGCACATCTGTGTGCTTTTGCACATTGCACTCTAAACTCTGCCTCCCTAGCCAGCAAACCCTAAGCTAATTCTTTTGATTGGCCTCTATCCCCAGCACAGTATATTAGAATATGTCCTGAGGGGACATATCAGAGGTAAATGCTAACCTTAATGTGCTTCCTTTCTTTTCATGATTTTAGCCTATCCATTTATGGCTGTATTGTCTTGCCGTGACACTTTCAAACAGCAGTTTTTGTTTGTTTGATTGGTTTTGTATTTTATTAAGACTTTATTGTTGTCTTCTCTAGGAGGCTTGGTCTGATACTAGTTTGTCTTTTATTGCCAGAGACAATTTGGCTTTAAATAGCATTTTATGTAGGTCATCGAGTCCACATTTTTCAAGAGAAATAACTAGTTGTGGTATGATATAGCTCAGCTAAAACAGACCTGTTGGACATTTAGTCTAAACATTTCATTCTCTTAAACTTTGACTTATTTATTTTCCAAAGAAGTTATAATGAACAATTTTTATATTTGTGTTGTTAAATAAACTAATACAATGGTTTTGTCAGATATATAAAGTAGATAAATTTTATAGAAAAAATACTATATACAATTTTAAATTAGTAGTTTTATCTTACAGTTATCAAGGCTTAAATTCTGGGGGCCTGTTATTATCTGAAGCACCCTGTTTTTTATATATACATATATATGTATGTATGTATGTATATAAATGTTATGTTTATAATATATAATATATGTAATCTACCCAGATTGATAATCTACATTTTCCTCCTTTTTTCACTGATACAGTTTTTTCATAGGATTTAGTGAACAAGCCCCCAACCTCACAGAGCCACTTCGACTCTATTTTTTTCCCCTAATTTAAAGCTATCTCTTATTTTGGAACTAAGGTCAGGCTTGGGGATGTCATACTAATCTTTAGTATGACTTTCTCTCCGCATGACTACTGACTTCTAGGGAGGAAAAAAAGCAAAGCCACAAAGCAGGTCAATGGCATTAGATATGAAAGGAAAATCCTCTTTGCAGACTCCCTAGAAAATCAGACACTATGTCAGGATTAACTTGATACCTGGTAAAAGAAAAAGTTATTGAAGTGAGCTTTCCACGTAATGTTTTTCTCATCTTCTCATTTCACTTTTTCTTCTAAAATAATAGAATTCCAGCTAAACAAGATTTATTGACTCATTGCAAAACTATGAGTCAAAATAAATAAATATTAGTTAAGAATGGCAGAAGAAGTACTGATAATGATTAATATCTGGCTTTAGAATTATATTGCTTAAAATCCTCAATTTGCAACCTACTAACTTTAGTAAATTTAGTGAACCTTTCCTTCTAAGCCTAAATATACTTCTCTCCAAAGTGGGCATAAAATAACATCTACATAGAAGGTTTTATGTTATTTAAATAAACAAAGTCCAGAAAAAAATACCTGACATGTAATAAGATCTCAATAAATATTATATGCCATTTTCATTATATACTCAATGTCCAGTATTGGGTAGTGCAAGGGATATAAGAGATATAATATAAATTTCCTATTCTCAAACAATTAAAGATGGTTCCTGTAGCTTCAAATTCTTTTTACATTCTATTTCCCAATTTAGAGGGTTGCATTAGATTTAATTTACATCTTCCCTTAATCTTTCTTTTTTTTTCTTTTTTTTGGAAAATCAAGTCAATTTGTCAATTTGTCAATCAAGAAGTAACATTTAATTTTGATTAAGGATGCAGTCTATTAAAACTTTGTTTTCTCTTTGCTGGTGCATTGATCATAATTATCTTGTCAGATGTCATTAAAGGCAGTGACAAGGTGGTAATAAAGCTTTGCAAGTTAAAAAAAAACCCTCAGTTTATTATCAACTCTGTGAATTTGGGGCTTTTAGTCAAATATAAAAAAATGTTTTAAAGAATACCTGAAAAAAATAAAATCTAGTGTTAAAAAATCTGGAAATCAAAGCACCTTGAGTTCAAAGTCATGGTGTTAGTTAGCTAGGTATTAATAATGCCTTCTCACACTCAGTACAAGATGTAGCATATGGTACTCACTAAATGCTTAATTGTAAGATGTAAATTAAACCAGATTTCAGGCAGACGAAACTGGGGATATGGTGACAATGGAAGAGATATAAATGAGAAATTCTAGAATGATGCATACATTGAAACAGGTTGGCTTTGGTTAAACATAGGTGTCAATTACAGTGTGCTCAGTCAGAATAAATAAGAGCAGAAGAGATACACAGCCATGCAGGTAAGAAAGTTCAGGAGGTAGCGAGAGCAGCACTAATTTTAAACATCAGATTATTTACTCTCTTTCCTTTTAAAAATATTATTGATATGGGAAGTCTTAGATCCAAAGTTATTGAATTTATAGAAAATACATGTCTAAATATCAATTCTGATTGAGACAGGAACAGAGAGGTTGGTACTGCCTCATGTACTAAGGCTTGCCTTAACAGGCAGGAAAAAGTCTATTCTGTCTAGCAGGAAGAGCTAACTACTACTAGTTAGAGACCTTAGAAAATACCTTTCATTTTATTTCTCTTTTCTTTTGATATATGACTTAACAGTGCATGAAGGATTATAATTTTTTCCGACTAGAATAAGAATTATGGACTTAGGCTAGAAGGAAGAGTTCAGTTAACTGTGAGACAGAAATAATATGTATAGTTGAAAATTTAAAAATTATAATCAACAAGTGTATAGAGGAGATAGAATGTCAGATGAGGTTATCTCTTCTAGTTCCTTTCAACCAATTAGTCAATAAAAAGAAAATTTAATAGAATGTAAAAAAATGTAATTTTCTTCAGGACATTAAAAACAGGTTGATACTAAATAAGCAGAGTTAATTAAACTTTTGAATCTATTTGTTGTATTAGACATCCCTTTCTACTCTTAAAGGTATTTTAATCATGTTTATACAAGTAACTATTTTAATTAACAGAAAACTGAATAAAAAAGCAGCTGGACAATATAAGGCCATTTTCCCAAAACTGTTAGAACTATAAAAAGCTTTAGTATAAAACATGTTATTTGTTGCTTGATTTCTCATGTTATAAATCCTGTAAAAGAAACAAAATGATTATTTAAGCAAATGAAATAAATGTTATCAAAGGATTTCAAAATAAATTTTAGAAAATTACTTCTTACATTTATATTGTCTTTTGAGTAAATTGAAACATCTAAATAATTTTCAAAATACTTATCTTTGTAATATTATCCTCAATTTATAGACAATGATGACAGGAGAAAGGAAGACTTTTAGTAAATTGGAATCTTAAAAGAATCCTATATTTTTAAGCCTATTGCTTGTGTCATTGAACCATTCTATAGAATACAAAAGACAAGGCAACAATTGAGATCAGTGACTTCCACAAGTAACAAGTATGTTTTTAAATAATAACCATTTACAATACTACTTTAGAGAAAGGTACATGGATAAACTGTACCACCAGATATATTGTGCAAACTAGAGATATTGATGAAAGAGAAGAAAATGCATTCATTATTTATCTATTAAGGGTACAGGGCTTTCAAAAGTATCTCCAAAATTCTGCTATGAACAGAGAGGAAAATATGAAGATTTATATTAGAATCAACTCAATTATATAAAGGGAAATTTAAAATAATAAAAAATTGACTCTGCTGATTACTTATATTTAACATACCAGAGTAATTTAAAATTAGTGGGGATGAGCTTACAAGGTGGAAGAGAGCACACTTAAGACTCTTATTGAGGGAAGGAACTGTGGCCAGTATTTTTTGAATCCTCTAATAACAGATGTTAACATTCTATTTTAACACTTTGCTTCATTAGAATTTAATGTATTGTTACAAGTATTAATAGAGCTTCTTTTTTTATTCTTTAACTTTTCTATGACCACTTAATTATGGGGATATTAAGTGTTTTGTACAAATGATCAACAAATTATATTTTATTTACCTGTTGAAAAGATTAGTTTCTTTATTTGAAATTATTAATTATACAGACCAGACTTTCTGGACACATTCAGTTAGTTGAATATAGGAATCATTTACAGTTGTCATAGAACTTATGATATTACTCACAACTGTGATTTTTTTTATGAAAAATGAATTGCTTTTGTCCATTCTACTATTGATTTTTGAGTTAACACAGTATTTACAGGTATTCATCATACAATCATTTTTCTAGTAATAGAATCTAATCTCAAATGCATTTTTATTCCTCCAGTGATTTTTTAACTCTTACCTCAAACTAAATGAGACCACTGTAAAAACACCTTTATTTAATCACTTTCACATTGCCAACTATTTCTGATCAATGTCGGTCACCTTGGTTTCATCTTGTGTTTGAATGACTTTATTACTCATATATTTTATACATATTGAAGAGAACACGCCCTAGATAAGTAAGTAAAATATAAAGAAAAGAAGAAAATTCATGTTTAAAATATAGAGCTTTAGTGTTTTTGGAATAGCCAGTGAGATACAAGTAAGCTCAATTTTTTGACAAGGGTCCCTGGATATTATCAATTATTGTCAATATCAAATCTTCTTTCTGTTTAGATGAAATCCCTTATAACCTATGTATTTTCATACAAGAAGGAATTTGACCTTCTATGATGTCTGAAAATATCCTTTAAATATACACATTTCCAGCAAGTTGACTAAAGCACTGAGCAATACAAATTTAAAACAATAAGCTTTTATGTCAATTGTTGTTCTAGGCCATTCTCATTATTCTAGTGAAGTTTTTAGACAAGGTTGGTATAAGGTCCTCTAATCTAGACAGGATCTTTTCAATTTTAATGTGCATACAGTCACCAGGGGATCTTGTTAAAGAGCAAATTCTGATTTAGTAGGCCTGGAGCAGGATATGAAAGTCTGTATTCTAACAAGTTTTCAGATGATCCCAATGTTGCTGGTTTGTGGAGATTTGCTGGCCTGTGGGCAATATTGGTATTGCATCTCAGACTCTAATGGGTTAGCTCATGGATGCTGATGTTATATCTTTAAAAATTCTTCAGGTGATCTAACGGCCAACCAAAGGCAATGCAATTATTTACAACATTTTACAAAGCTTCTAAGAAGTTCTAATAATTAAAATTGTAAAAGTTAGTTGACTTTAGAGCCCTTGAGGCCTGGAACTAATATACCTTTAGTGGTTGCCATGCAAACAAAAAAAATACCTCTAAAGCTCAAGTACAGTCTTGAAATAAAAGCACACTTTGAACAAACAATACTTTTAATTGAGACAAATTGACCCTTAGGATCTAGTTTTTAATGCTCATTGTCCCTTCTCTATCATTAGCAGACACCAGCAGGTGGATCGGAATAAAAGTAGCAAATGAATACTTTGTGTGGTAATAACTGTACTGACTCTGAATATTTCTTGAAACCATTTGCACAACTTTAATGTACCTGTGACTCAGTCATCTCCTTGGAGTGCAATTTTAAACTGTTGCTCCCTCGGTTTAGAAACCTGTATGTGGTTATGACCCAGTTAGTTTAAATTGATTCTTTCCCTGTGTACCCAATTAGCAATTATGGTTTTCAGAGCCCAAAGGGGAAAGATGTGTGTTAGTGGTAGAGAATCAAGGTCATTAAATACAAAAACACAAAGACAAACAAAAGTAAAATAAAAAACAAACTGACTTCTTGTAAGTCACCTCAAGAAACCTACTACAAACATTGTTGGTTACATTATTCTAATCTTTTTTGTTTGTTTGTTTTTATATAGGAAGTTCATCTATGTTTCATCAAGGATTCTATACTTGACAATGTCAGTAGACAGTGAGATGCTTAATTCTGTTCTTAATACAACTTCCTAGCCCTTTTCTTTCTCTTAGCTAAATGATCCTTATATTTACTCCCTTCAGGAAACTGGAACTTTATCATGTTTCTCAATCTCTAAGCCCTATTTTATAATTAATTATAAAATTCCTACCCATAAAGTATGTCATCTAGAGATTGTTATGCCATCTCATATTATTGGAATTCAGTATCTTTCAAACTTAAGCCAAACAAATTAATATCAGTGAGTATAAACTGAAGCATCATTAAGGGTCATGGAAACCATTGGGCATAGAGTGGACTTGTAGCATTATTGATCTCATGCTTAATTCATACACTTAGCTAATCCCATCTGTGGTCCATATATAACACACTGTGTTATTTGGGGCAAACTTGCATGTTATCATTCTGGCTGAACTCTCCATTTTTCAATACCATTTTTTTCCCTTTCTCCCAACATAAAAATGTACAGCTGGGAAGCTGTCTCAAGATAGCTGGGGTAGAATCTAGAAAATGGACATGAAGGGAAATGGAGTGACAAGGTGTATTGGTTTGCTGTGGCTGCCATAACAAAGTACCACAGACTGAATGACTTAAACCACAGAAATTTATTGTCTCACAGTTCTGGAGGCTAGAAGTCCGAGACCAATATGTTAGCAGAGATGGTTCCTTCTGAGGGCCGTGAGAAAGTATCTGTTGAATGCTTCTCTCATAATTTTGGTGGTTTGCCAGCAATCTTTGGTGTCTTGTAACTTGCAGATGCAGCACCCAGATCTCTGCCATGATGTTTACGTGTTCTCCCCAAGTGTGTCTGTCTCCAAATTTCTTCTTTTCATAAGGATACCAGTCATTTTAATTACGGCCCACTCTAGTGAACTTATTTTAACTTGACTAACCCTATAAAAAACCCTGTTTCTAAGTAAGGTCACATTCTGAGGTAATAGGGTTTAGCACTTCATGATGAACATTTTGGAAGGACACATTTCAACCCCAAACACAAACTATTTGATGTCCTCAGCTCCTAACAATCAGCTAGGTGAAAATTCAGTTATGACAGCAAAAAGAGACTGAGAATCTTTGATTTTATTAGGAAAACTATACATACCTGGCTTCCACTAGTAGCTTGGACAAAAAGAATTACTATTAACTAAGATTCATCAACAACTTACTGTATGGTAGGCATTCTTCTAAGTATTCATCATCTATTACTTACAGCCATACTTGGAGCTCAGGGTGAACAAGAGAAAAATAAGACATAGAAAAGTTACTTAATCCGCCCAGGGTCACAGAATAGGGGGCAGGGCCAAAATTCAAATGCAGGGAATCTGATCCTTGTGGCTCCATTCTTATCCACAATGGGAGACTGCAGGCTACCCATCTGCCTCCACATGGAGGAGACTCGATGTTGATAGAGCAATGAGTGGTTTCAAAGATTTCCTGCTAGAGATCATGGTCCGCTACTTTTGTTATATTTAAAAGGACATTTTCTACTGTTTAACAGGGACTAAATGTTGGACACTAATTAAATTCTCTTTCAGTTAAATGTATATGGTATAGATTTTTTTCTGATTTATTTAGATCCTTAAATCAATTAATTAAAGTGAAAGTAAAATGTGAATAACCTAAAGAACTCTATGGAAATTACCAAATAAAAAAAAGTGCTTGAAAAAGGGTTCTGTTGTTTTGAATTTAAAAAATGCATTAAAGTTGAGAAGATGAAAAAGAAGATATTTAGTCTCTTTAGAGAATACAGGTAATTGTGAAATTAGTTAAAGGGATGTTTAAACTACTTTCCTTTGCAATGAGGGCAACAGACTCAAGGCAAGAACACAATACAGAGTAGAATCTTGGCTATTTATGAGAAGAATTATTCTCCTTGCTGCACTGACACTTCTCTTCCCTACTGTCTGTAGTTCAGTTGGAATCAGTCATGTAGAGATCAGTTAAAAGAGCCATGGAGCACCTGTTAAAGAGATATTTGAAGGCATTTCTTCAGAGGCAGGGAATCTCAAGACAGAATAACAGATGAGTTTCTAATGACAGAGAGTTGGAATTACCTAATTAGTGTCTTTCTGCAGAGGTGGCAAATGTGACACAAGAGCCCTTTGGGAATCCAGGACTGCAAAGAAGGGAGAACGTGCAGCTTTGGCAGCACAACTAGTAGAAACATGAAGAACCAAAATAGCACAAGTAGCAAAATAATTAGGCAAATCCATAGAGTAATAATAACTATTTCTTTATCTTGTCTCAAATGGTTCATTTTCACATTTTTTTAAAAAAATATTCACTATAAACATTTATGTTAATTTCTATATGGTGGTGGTATTCTATTTTTCACTCATTCAGGTCAAAGAATCTACATTAGAACCTAGTTTCATAGTATTCACAAACATTAGTGAGAAAAGGTCAGAAGCAGTCTAGAAAAGAATAAAAAGTGTTTTAAGAGATGAAGTATGGGAGTCAGGGGTGGAAACCGGTCAATCTTAAGTGAATCAGCTTATAACAGTCTCCACAGAGGAAGCTTCAGCTTGGGCAGAAGGTCACAGACAACGCAATACTTAAGAACCATGTATTTGAAAATCCTGCAGAGAAAACTGCTTTGCCAGGTATTCAGGCAAATAGAAACATAAAGATCTGACAGAAGGAAAGGATCAAGGCAAAGCAATAGGAGGAAGCAAGGGCTTGTGATTAACAGAGAAAGGACTTGGTAAATGAGGCAGAGGGCTACTTTAGCCCAGAACTTGCATTGGTTTCCTGTGGATCAGGAGCTAATCTACAAGAATTAGCTAGGCTGGCCTAGCTTGTAAGTGGAGAGAATTAAAATACTACATTAGTAAAACACTTGAGAAAAATTCCTATTTGCAAACTTTTTAAAGTCAATAAATGAATCACATTCCTTCGTATATATTAGGTTCTTGCATCCTTTATCCAAAGGTATAATTTGAGTAGGGAAAAAAAGATTACATAGTTTCAAAAGGACATGTATAATTTAGACCATTTGTTTTATGGAATTCTCAAACAAAAAATTGAAATATAAATAAGACTACATCCTTTCCAATTTGGCTGTCTCCCCTAGTAGACCCTGGAAGCAACAAGTTGGGTTGCTCTTCTCAACTTGAACCACACCATGGAACACGATTCATAGTTCACTGGAGCTACTACATTCATTTTTGTATGTATTATCTTTAGTTACCAAGATATTGTCTTACTAAAGTGAGAAACTAATTCATTGTAATTTGCTCATGTGGGGGAGATAGAAATCTGATGACAATTTTCTAAAGGCAAAGTACCTATGGATACTGATTCTAATAACAGAAAATTGTAAGGCACTCCAAGGGTAGGAATCTAGAGTCAAGGTTTTAGACAGTCTTGTATCAACATACCTCTCTAGTCTGAACATTGGTTTGTCATTTTACTAATTCAACAATAACTAGTGCTCTTGCAGAAACCAAACTGAAATCTTGCCCTGTTGCCATTAAAGGTGAGCATGCAAATTGTATCCTACAGCTAGGAAGAAATTGTGCTTTGTACCCTGAAATCAACAAAAACTACAGCAACAAAAAAATGAGCCACCCTGTCTTATTCTCACACCAAAAAGAATGACACCTTGTCATTTCTCATGGGTTACTGACTTTCTAACAAAAATGTTCACTGCTGATTTTTCAGATGTTGATATATAGAGTTAATGATCATTGTGAATATCATAATCGTGAGAAAATCCCTCTTTGTTCAACATGACAAGCTATAGACTGCAATAATAATAGAATTGTTTCTTGACCTTTAGTGTAATTTTAAAAAAATTGTTTACCAAGTCAATTTCTTATTGCAAATTCCTTTTATGAAGACTTTGTTTCAATATGGAGATTTTCTTGAACATTATTCTGTTTCTCCTGGGTTCCCTATCCATAATCCACTCTTTCTCACCTCCATGCTTGGTTTATACTTTTAACTTTCCTAGATAGTTTTTTCTTAGCTTTTCTATCTAAAAACTCTTCTCCTTTCTTCTTATCTCAGATTAAATCTTGCCACTTCTAGAAAAGTTTCAGACTTTGCCTCATGTTAACCTCTCCTTCTACTATGTTCCAATACTATTTGTTAAACCTACATTATCTTATGACTACTCAGTTCTTAATTTTTAAATATATGTCCTGGGATTGTATGTGGAAATTAGAAGATATTGATAAATTCTGGTAAATTATAATCAATGGTCATATGGAAAAGTCTTTGGACACTTCTTCAAATTTAGTCTTGTCTTTCTCAAACCTATATAAAACACATAAGATTATTTTTAAAGTAAAATATATAATGGTAAAATAAATGTCTTAAATATATTAATATTGCCTTTGCTACTACTAAAATATAAATTTTTTAAAAATATTATACTATCCTAAATATTTTATGATCTTTTACTCTGAGAAATTCTTGCTATTGAATATAAGCTTCAATAATAGGAATAGTACAATTAAATTGGTTATAATCATTTTTTTGCTTCATTATATTTGTGTGTGAGAGAGGGATGGGTCAGTTTACAGATACTAAGGACCTAAAAAATAAATTCATTTCTAATAAGAGACAAATTTGGAATGCATGCTTAATATTTATATAAAATGTAAACATCCATTCTTATAAAACAAATGTTTGACTAACACATTCCATAATTTGCTTGGTGGTAAATACTGTGTTTCTATTTTTATAGGTAAAGAAATAACACTATCCAACTCAGAATAAGAATTCAGCAATTAGATAATGCTTTATTTTGGCTCAAGAAAACATTGAGTGGTTAAGCACATGAGTACTAGTGTCAGATTGCCTGTGTCCTAATAATGACTTCATTTCTTACAAGTTTCTTGACTTCAGTCAGTGATTAAAATTTGTTTTACTTTACTTTTATCATGGTATTTTGGGAGGAACTTAGAGAGAAGTATCGGATACAAAAGAAGTCTTCAATATTAGCTATTATTATTTTAATCAATAGTTACAGAATATTTACAGCAGTATGTTCACAGAGAGGTTCTCTGCTTTATTGATTATGGCATTATTTATACATTCTTCATATTTTGAATCAAAAGTCAATTCAGAAATCTTCAGAACTGGTGCAATTTGGGGCAAGATACTTCTATTTTTTAGTATCTCGCTATAATAATTTTCCAAAGCTCCCTTTTAATCACTAATTATTGCAATACTCATGACTAAAATTCTAGTTTTATTACAGATACTTTTGTTACAGTATTAATTAAAAATTTTCCATAGCATTAATAAGAAACTCAATGATTTAGTGTCTGGATTTCACTGAGCAACTATTAAGTCCATACACCATTACTGATTAGATCTGTATTTAGTGAAGAGAATTTAAAATTCAGTCTCCAGGTCAATTAGTGATATACCTTAATTTTAATCTCGCTTTAAAATATTCATCTAATATCAGTTTGCAAGAAGATAATAAGTATGAACATTTACAATTTTTGAACTTTACCATATAAAAAATAAGATGTATTTTCAAACTTTATCATATAAAAAAATATATTGAAACACATTATCTTCATTTATATCTATCACAAAATAGAACACACTCATCTAGAAATCCATTAATGTCAATGACTCATTTTATCCACTTTATGTTAGTTATTTTTTTAATAAGGGGTTGAAAAAATCAGAAAAAAAAGCATAAACAAAAATTAGCACTAGTGAAACTGGTAGGAGTTTAGAACAGTGAAGTTCAAGGTCATTCATTAGATAGTAGAACTACCATGAAAAACAACAATGGGTGCTTTCTGCTTCTAGTCTGTGACAGTCAATCTAGAAACACAACTTTGGTCATTTAGCTAATTATTATAATTGTTAATTGCCTATGGCAATATCTGTTGCCACACTGTTTCAACTACAAAGCAAACATTTGACCACTCATGCATTTGTGTCTACTCATGCGCACGTGCGTGTATGCACACACACACACACACACAAACACACACACACACACACGCACGCATGCACACACTTTCCATAAAAATTTCTGTGGCTTCAGTTATTCTTCATACAAGATAATGGCAAAGTTGGACTTTTTATTTCTACTGATGAGCTATGATGTATGTTTATAAGGAAAGGGACTATTTCTAATTCGATTCAATTTAGTGAAGTACTATTCATGTTAATGTTACTTGACAAGGAATTTGACACCTTGGGATCCCAACCAATCTGACAAGTTCGATTTACTAAATTTAGCCTGAGGTCATAGTCATCTCAGTCATGCCAGAAAGGATGGCCTAAAACAATATAAGGGTTGTTTTCAAATTTGAGAGCATCCCTCAGTCCCACTCGGATGCTCTCAGGAAATTTGTATCTACACTGGGGCCCAGAAAACCAAAAGGCCGTTTAAAAAATATTTAACAACTTGGGACAGAAATATAAAGCATCAAAGAATTAATTTCAAGAGAACATGAGCTAGAAGCTAACTTCAAATTAATTCTTTAACATATGGAATGGAATGGAAAATGTATTGGAATATAATATGGTCTAGACAGGCAATGTATCAAACTTTGGGAAAATAATTGTGACTATAAAACAATTACTCAAGAAGGAAAAATAAACTAGAGAAGGAGATGAACTCTAGCTTTCATACAGTCTAAGAAAAGTATTTAATCTGATGAGATAGCAGTACATATCAGAAATCACTGAATCCGGCTTTTTAAATCTATTTTTGGAAGAAAAAAACCTAATTTTTTTTTTTCCTGAGAGTTTTCTTGTTTTATTTATCCCCAAATGAGCCTGACTTTGTAGTAATTCCTTCAAGCAGTGCTAGCTTAATGCAATACTAATATGTAGTCTAAAACTTGTTTTTGAAATTGCCAAATATATGTGCTTTAATCTAAAGTATAACCCTACCCCATCGTGATCCTCAATCTAATCAGAATTTTTCTAGAAAAAATAATTTGGATAAAATTCTTTATATCATGATATTGGAGTTTTAACAGTTTATCAGTTAAAATTACAAAAATCTAGAAAATGTAGAAAAAGCAGGGGACAAGCAACATCAGTATAAGGTACATAAAAGAAAGTCATGTCCCCCAAATACAGCAAACCGTAGTGCAGCATGATGTTAACAACTGGGAAAATATTAGAAAAGAAAAATAGTACAGGAATTAACATATTCGAACCATAGAGAAGGAAGTTTTATAGTGATATTTTTTCAGAAGTCTTGTTTCATAAAAATATCATCATACATATATTTTCTGTCTATATAAAAATAATGCATTTAAAAATTTTTTATAATATGGTAGTAAAGAAGAAAAAAATTAATCATCTATAATGTCATTTTAAGGATGATCAACATTTTCTTTATCATTTCAAATACCTCATTATGTTTATATACATGCAAATATACACATGTATACTCTCTCTCTCTGTCTATCTCTCATACACACAAACATACACAGACACCCCTTCACACAAATGGAATTGACAATACATGTTGCTTCTTACTGTGAGGATCTTTTATCAATTCTGTCCTATTCTCTCTCCCATTCCACTCTTGCTCTTGACTTTCAACAAGTCATTTATGTTGTGGATTTGTTGTGAATTTGTTGCGGATTGCTTTACCCTGTTTTCAAAGATGATTTGATTGTTCACGTGTGTGCGCGCACACACACACACACACACACAATACATATAATATAATGATACAAAATTTTTATTATTGTAGGATCGGTACAATGTATATTCTTCTTTATTGTGCTTCATCATACTTTTTTGGTGAGGGATTGCCTGAGAATGATTTGTAGAAATCACTCCCTTTCAACTGGAATAATTTTTTTTCCGCTGGAAGATACTCTATTGTATAAATTTATTAATATTTATTCAAATAATCTCTATAGAACTTTCTGATTTTCTCTCTTTCTTTACATGTAAATGTTTCCATATTTACCTAATAGGAAAATTGTCTCATTTAATTATAATGTTAATATCTATTGCTAGATTAGTTTCCAAAAAAAATTGTTTAAGAAACAAATTTCTATCAGCAATGTAATGAGAATATCCCTTTTCCTGAATATCACCCAACAGTGGCTGCTATCCTTTTTTTTTGTTTCTTTGTGAGAAATGATACATCATTTTTACTTTCAATTAACTAGGTAATGTGAAATTAAGCATCTTTTATCATAGTTTGAGCTGTTAGATTTATGTTTCTTTAAACTGCCTAATAGGCTTTTTCAATTTTTTCTATTAAGTTTTTTCTCTTTTAATCTTTGAAGGAGTTTTTTGAATATTATCAATATCATTTTGATTTGTTATTTGTGCTGAACACATTTTTCTCAATCTGTCATTTGGGCTTTTTTTTTTTTTTTTATTTTTTCAATTTTAATTTTTTAAAACATTTATCTTTGTCTCTATAGTTTTTAGTTTTCTGACTTGCTTTAAAACTCTTGCAACACCTAAGATATATTCTTTTATTCTTCTTCTAAGGTATATTATTGTATATATTTTATTGTATACATGTAGATACACTGTGTATATGTATACACATTTTATTATTTATACATTCTTCTAAAATGTATAATGTATAAATGTATTATTATATTAGTTTATTTAAATATACTTGCAAGTTAAGTTTCAACTTCATGAGGTTTAACAAACTATGACCATTGTTGTAATAGATTAACTTTATGTAAATATTAAGATATATTGCTAGATTCTATTTTAATTTGTTTCTACTTGTCTATTCCTGAACCAATGTCATCTAAGCAAAGGTGCCTGTGTGCATGCACGTGCATGCATGCATATGCTATACACACACCTTCATAGACACACACACATACACACCTCTTCTGGGCACAGTATACAGTTAAAGAAGGTGATATAGAGTTCAAATTCAGGCAAGTAAATTACTCCATAGCTGACATTTGATATTCATGTAACCAATAAATCATGTGTTTCAAATTCCTTATGAAATATAATATTAACATGTAATATTAATATATAGCATAAACATACAATTGATTAAAATAACATAACAATACATAAGCTTGTAAGGGGATCGCATGAGTTTATATACTTTATCTATTTATATACCTTATATATTTTATGCATTGCCATAATTTTTGTTCATCTTCATTTCTTCATCTTTCACTTTTAAGTACCTCATAGATTTCTCTTCTGACTAATTTTTTTCTTTCTGTAATGAAGTGGATGCTATGCTGTCTCACCCAGGTGTCCCTGCTAGGACAGAGGGACTCATTTTCTCCTGCTGCTGGGACTGTTAGCTGGCAATTTCTCTCATCTAAGTCCCTCTCTGGAACTTGCCCCAGCTGAAGAGTTACCTCATCCAAGGCCATGCTTCCTCCGAGAGGCAGCCTCCTTGCAATGACTAATGAGGGTACCTAAAATCTGGGCTCTCTTACCCAATTTAGAACAAATATTAAGAGTCATTCCAGCTCCACAGCTCTCTATTGGATTGGTTGAGACCTTTGTTACAAAAGTATTAAGTTAAAATTTCTCCTTTGCTAATTCTTCTTCCTTCACTCCTTATAGGTATTGGTCCCGAAAATATTTATCAGTATACTTCCTGCAGGTAAATCTCCATCTCCAAATCTGCTTCTCAGGGATTCCATCCTGAGATAGGTAGTTTCTCCATCACTTTACTCAGATGGTTTGTGTTAGTGATAGATGCCCTGAATCTTTCAGTATCTCAAAACATCTTTCTTTTGCCCTGAGAGAAGAATGCATTCTTTACTGCAGATAATATTTTTAATTCGTATTTTTTCTTTTTGTATTCTATAGATATCATCTCACTGCCTTATAGCTTTTAATATAGTAGTTGATGAGAATTGTGATATGATTGATTGTATTCATTAGAATTTCATTCTTCTAGATATTTATTCCATATTTTATAATCATCAGTAGAATCAAGAGTATATAATATAGTAGGCTAAGTATAGGAGTGTGGGTCTTTATGAAATCAATTTTGTAAGGAATATTTGAGCATCTTTATTCTTAGGGGTTCAAGTTTCCTCAAATGGAGGAAATGTTCTTATATTAATTTCTTGTGTTCTATCTTATGCCTTATCTGTTCTTTTTGAAGACCAACTATTTACATATTTGATATCCTGTATCCATATGACAAGTTGTCACTTTTTTCATTACCTTTCATCTTTGTTTTGTTTTTTGAGATATTCTTCCACTTAATTTTCAACCAATTTTCTTTTTAGGTTCACATATTAAATCTTTAATTAAAATTCTATATATTATATTTCAAAATATGTATCTTTAATATTGTCATTATTTTTAAATTTATTTTCTTCTGTCCACTCTAGAAATTTTACTTCACTTAGAGTTGCCTGTTTTACTGGATCCTCTTAGGCTAATTTCATTTCTTGTATTCATGTTTCTAGTCACTCTGGTAGTCTGAATCGTAGAAAACCAATACCTGAGTGATGGGAAACAGAGGAGTCCATTCTCTTAAAAGTCTTATGATATTTTAAAAGTAACTGGTGAAATGCTAGAAGAAGCTTTACTGCTCCTAGAATTTTTTTATCTGCCAGCTTTGGGGATAGGAATGAACCTAGGAAACCTGTGCAGCTTTTCTAATTATCTTTTATCACTCAGTTACCTAGTGCGACCTACTAGGATCACAAGCAGGAATGTGGCAGAACAGTGACACCAGAAGCCAGTGTTTCCTGAGAAGCACGAAATTCTCATCTATACATACATAAGTAATCCCTGAGGTTTGTCCCTACTTTTGTCTGGATAAGAGCTTGCCAACAACATCTGTTCCTGGCTATACTAACCAAGGAAGCAGGTACATCTCCTGTATTTCTTCCACTGTGTGTCATCATAATCATGGCTGCTTTTCTCAAGAGAGAACATCTCATCAGAGTTTAGTTTGGATAGAACTTTAGAAATGCTTTCTACAGGCTGTTGTCTTGAGACCAAAAGTAATAGAAAAATATTTATGTGGTCATATAATGTTAATTCTGATATCTTATTTCCAGCATTTAGGTCCAATATAGAAACAATATCCTGAAGAATGATTGATGACTGCAAAGTTATCTGCCTTACCAGTAGGAGTGTAGTTTTCTTTTATAATGCAATGTATAGGTAGTAAAAATTCAGGCATGTTAATTTTCTAATATTATAAAAGAAGGAACTCAAAGATATAGGATTAGTGGTTGTAATAAAAATAAATATTTATATACATTAAGTTTTAAAGAACGTATATAGAGACATTAGCAATAGGGAGCTATTATCATCAAAACCTGAAAATTGAAAAGAGAAGCAAGTGAACTATATTTTCAGTTCATTTAGTAAGAATTTTAAAGAGCACATAAAAATTTCAAATGTAGAAATATCATAAGATTATTATTGTGATAGAGGGCATCCATCAAACACTTAAAATTTCAAACTTTTACAAAGTGGCCTCTGTGCAGTGGTTCTGAGTATGGATTTGTGAACAGTTGCTTTTCTCTTTGAGGTCTTCTGTACTTACTCATCTGTTAATTCAATAAAAATAAAATACACCTTGTAGAGATTGATTACAATTTTTAAAACAAAGAAATAATTCTCTGTGGTAGAATTGTAGAAAATGCAACATATGAGTTGTGGTGGTAATAGGATTGTGGTAATAATTGGGTGCCTTATCTGAAATTTAATTTCATAGTAGAAAATCCATTTATATAAGTATAAAATTATCTCATCATAAATGAGCATCATACTAAACCCCTTAAACTATAGCATATAACATGGAACCATTCCCAACTAACAAACTTGGTTTTCCCAGAAATTAGACTCTGGTATGGTGAATAATATGCAGAGCATTAAAAAGGATTTGGAAGGCAGCAGGGTCATGCAGAAGGAGACTATGACCTGGGATATACTCTTAAAGAAGGCCTTATGATGGGTTCTGGAACTTGAGTATATCCCTTTAGTGTTGTGCTAAGTTGGGGTAGGGGAATCAGACCCGTATACCCACTCATTGATTATTCATTAGGTATGAACTGGTTCTGGAAAGATGTGGTATTAGGCAAGGCAGATATCTTTAGCTACAGCAATGTCTGAAGAGGGCTAATAGCCGAGAGCAATGTTCTGGAAGGCTTCCTACACCTGAGCAGCAACTTCATGCTTCTGGTGAGTATCATTTCCAGGGAGAAATTTTAAAGAGAAAAGTTAGTGGGTCCAACAATGGACTCTGCCAGTAAAGCTGGTCTCAAGGATGCAAATAAAATGCTATCTCCTCTTCCACCCTTTCTAGATTTTCCTCACCTTCACCTAGTACTCTGCTCATCTCAGTGTTACCAGTTGTAACCAAGATCCTCTTTCCTAAAATTCTGAGCCGTTATCAGATCCTAATCAGGTCTGGATTGATGCCATTGTCTGTATACAGTAAAACTTGGAAAGGAGTACCAGCATATTTCTACAGATCAACTGGGTATTAAACAATGACTTCCTAGCCCCTTAAATAATATTGGTCTTACCTCCTACTTAAGATAGGGCAGCTATCTCTGCCAAGATACTTCATTCTCTTCTTGCCTGCTGGTCTCTTGGCATAAGGAGTCTGAAGTACGCATGTGTATATTGTAGTTTTCAGTTCAATAGGACTCTTGCTAGTTCTAGTGGAAGTGTTTCTGCTCTAGTAGCCAGGATCTCTAAATCTTCAGGGCCCAGAGTTGCAAGAACAGAAACATCAATTCTCCCAAGTGAGTCACTAGTTGTAAAGGTAAGCAGAACCACTCTTGCTTCCACAATTTGATTCAGTTTTCTACCTACTAGGTTTATACCACTATGTAAAATTCTTTAAAGTATATACTACAGTGTCCTAGAGAATGGTACTCCATTTTATTGACTCTCTTCAACAATCTGTTCCATAACTTTATCAGGCCATTTATGGGTGGTGCTATATATATATATATATGTGATGTAAAAGTAAATTTCTTGTCTTACTCAATGTTATATGGATTCCTATGTTAAACATTCTGTAAGTCATCTTAGGTGGATGCTCTCTCCTGGGCCTTAACTTGTGATTCAAAGATTTTCACACTCTGGACCACCCACATATAATTACCCCAGATTTTCTTACCTCTGATCTTGCAATCTTGTTCCTTCCAGGTTCCTGTTCAAGGTGATTATCCCTATCCATAACTGTATATATATTCTAACCACTTCCCTTTTCACTCAAGGTTAAATCACCTAATTAAATAGTTCAAGTCATTTTTATTAGGAGAATTTCCCCTCACTATCCTCTTTTAAGGCCAGCCCCGTGTAAGGATGTAGGGCAGCTATTGTTGATTTTTGGTTTGCATCCACATATAAAGTCAACCTCTCTGTGAAGTAGCCTAGGGATTTTCTCCTTCTCTCATCTGGTCTATGTGGTCTCCCATTTGTGTTAATAGCTGTTCTAGAAGAGAGAGATTCTGCTGCTGGGTAGTAGAAGACATGGGGTTCTGAGCTTTGTGCTTAAGGAAACTCTCCGATCTTCAGGCTATAGAAAGATAAAAGGTGTGGTAAACAAAAGGTATCATTCTTTAAGAATTGGAACCAGTTGACTGAAAAAGAACTTCAGTCTCAGAAGGAAGGAACTTATATAACCACCTATGTTGGCCCAGTAAACTTAGATGGTATTAAAAACAGACAAAAACAAAAAATGAAAGAAAGCAAAAAATTATAGCTAATATGGAAGAGAAAATGGAGAATAGCTGGGTCTCAAAATTGGAACTGAGAAGTGTATAGGAAGGGAACTAATGCTCAAATTATTTCTCTTAGAGGCAATGTTTTCATTTATGTATCTCATTGAAAATCTTATCTCCTCTTATGTCATTCCTATTTACTTAAATCATTTTTTTTTTTCCTTTTAAGCTTCTCTCTAAATAACTCTGTGTGGTATCTGAAACCAGTATACTTTTACTGATATTTTCAAAGAAAACTTAGGCCCTTTCAAGTAGTGAAAAGAGCATGAACAGTCTTGTTACATGGCATTTTGTTCAGACCACTAAAGACTGATAAACAGAAGTGCATACATTAAGTTGTATTATTGTTCTGATCTGAAACAGAATCAAAAAAGACAGAAGAGTGTTACTATGGGATGTTCATCTCTGTTCTTTTAAAATTCCTTGGAGACTAAGTACAACTTCTTTTTCTTACCACAGAAAAGCAGCATGATAACATAAAATCACTTTCCAGATTATAGAAATTGGTAAATTTTACATTTTTTATGAAAAATTATATAAAAATTGTGTCAAAATAGCAACAGCTATTATCATTTTAGAGGGTCAAGACTGTGTGGGAAGTTAGATGTGAGTGGAAGAGAAAAGTGTTGCAATTGGACAAGAAAATTAATACAAATATTTTTTGCATTTCTAACTCATGCAATGTTGTACTCGATGTGAAAAGCAAAATAATGAAATTTGCACTAGGGATCTTTTCTTGTATTAAAAGAATCACAGAAAACATTTAGCATTCATATTCTTCAAACTGTGTGCCATTGTTTGATCAATGGAAACAGTTATTTCTAATAGTAAAATGTTTTATAGTATAAATATTTTGCCTTTCTTGGTAATTCCAGGAGAGTGGGCCATTTTTTAGTGTGAATGTGCTGCTGTGTATCTCAGAAGTACTTAGTAGTTAAACAAAGTTATATTAATCCTTAGATGTAAGGCTATCAGAGAGCTTTCTGCTTACTAAGAGACTTGCAAAATATTTTTAGAATTATCTGTGTCTTGCAGATGCTCTTAAGCCACAGAGAAAATTATTTGATGGGAATTTATATCCCATAAAGGATTGTGCAGCTGACAGACTGGATTGCATGACCGACCACTGATGGAGGTAAAATCCAAGCAAAACCACATGGGTGTGTGATCATCTGCCAGTCCCCAGAGAACAAGTGCATGTCACTCAGTCTCCTATCCCAATTGGGCAGGTGTTCCATCTGATCAACATATGTAGGTCCCATGGAGCCCAATCCTAGGGGCCTGGCTGGAGGAAAAGATAAAGACAAAATGAATATTTAAGTTTTGAGAGCATTCTTGGATTAGATCTCTGGCATGTTGGATTAAATGGTTTAACTATTAATAAAATAAATTATTTTTCAGAAAAAAATAATTGTTACAAAGAAAGCAATTTTACTACTCCTATCAGAGTACACAGAGAGAGAACAGGAAATATTTTCCAAAATTCTACTAGATCCATGCTTTCCCAGCTGTGGTCCCAGCTGTAGTCATAACTAGGGAGTACAGAGTTTTTTCACATAATTAAAAATGTGTTTTCTTTAAAATAAGTGTGTGTATATATATATTTAAAAGCATATAAAATAAACAACAAAACAAATCCTTGGTTTATTTAGGTTAAGATTATCTTGAGAACACTTTAAGTATGTGAAATTAAAACACTAGAAATTACACTATTTTATTTTATGGTGACGTGAAACAAATGCCACATAATAGAGAAGGGGAATAAAATAAAACATTGCCAAGTGTGCTTACTGTAACATAATTTTTAAGTACTTGACAAGTTATAGTGCACGAACCATCACTTGTTCATTAATTTTCACTAGTCATTTTTTATGATTTTATGTAATTATCTAAAATAATGTTTTACCAGTCTTAAAACTAACTCAAGCATGAGTAAAATAAGCTATACAGCACATTCAAGGTCTCTTATCTTTCTGTGTCAGAAACTTGCTGTTGGAGGAAGGGTAGGGAAGGTGAGAAATAATAGCATAGAGCAAATATGCAATACAAATTGGACATTTAATCTTAGCTTAATATATCAATTAAGTAAGGTAATTTATAGAAGAGAAAAGCTGATTTCCTTCATAAAGAGTGAACATGTGTTTCTGATTTCATAAATTTCTTCTCAAATAGGTTCTGTTTCCATATATTCTTAGTTTTCTCGTTACTATTTTACCTCAAACATAAATATGTATTATTTAAACTTATTTTTCATTTTATTTTTAATTAACTTGATTAGTTTATTTTCTTTATTAGTAATACATTTTAAATAACATTTCCGTTACTATTAAGCACATTGTTATTGCCACATAATTTCCTGGTCCTTCCAGAAAGATTGATACATGTATCAGTCAAGGACCCGAAAGAAAACAGAACACTCAAAATAGAGTTATTAGATGAGAGTTTATTATTAAATGAGAGTTATTAGATGGTCCTTTATTAACAAAGGATCATTTATAAAGATATAACCTCAGGAGACCTGAAAGAGTAAAATGATCAAGAGCTGGTAGTTTCTGGCCTGTCACCACCCCTAAGCCTGATAGGACAAAAGGAGAAATTGTCAGAAACTAGGAAAAGATATGTATAGAGAAGGCCACCTTTGGCGAACCAAATCATTCTGGTGAAGATAAAGTCAGCGCATGGAGACACTGCAGACAATGAAATAAGATAAATAACCTGAGTTCATTCCCTCTTAATCTTTCTTCAAGTTGGCCTTCATTCTTTCCATCTCGTTTCTGATCTTTCTTTTAACTTCTTAAGAAAAATTATATGAAAAATAAAAATGAAGCATGAGGAACACTGAAGGTCTTTTCAATATCATATTGAATATTATTTAGTAATCCCTCTAACGAATTATTTACTTTTCTAGGAGCACAGAGAAGTCTTTGACCTTGCTATTTATTATTAATTACAGGCTGAAACTATTTGAACTTGCATGTTAAGTTGCAGATTTTTGTCTGATAGAGATCAAATTATTTCTATCCGGTGGAAGAGATAAAGTATATTATATCACCCGGTAGGACATTCTTATTGGTTTTCACTTTAATTAATGAGATGAAGAATATCATTGAAATCTTTTCAATCTATTTTATATGAGTCTCATATTTTAACTAAACCTGTTTAGAAGTCAGAGGACACCAGAGTCCTGTTAATAAAATCCATACAGGTCAGCTTTGGGGCAAAAAGTAAAGTGAAGGATGGATCATAAATCTCAAGGAGCAAATGGAAGATATTCTACCCAAGTGCAATCTTTGATTTTATATGATATCTTATTTCTTTCCAATATGATTAGTCAAATCATGAACACATTTTAAATTACAGAGGATGTTCATGTAGTGTTTTTTACTGGGGAGGACACTTTTGTTGAAAGAAGTCATGGATATAAACCATTAAAGCCCTTTGGGACAGAAAATAATGGGACTTATTTGGGGAAAACTTTATAAATACAGAGATAGTAGATAATTATAACATAATAATAATACAAATTCCTCACGTGTTCAATTGTGAGAAATCTGCATTATGAGCCCCTTCCCAGGACATCCTTGCAGGATGTCTATCCATGACACAGTACTCTTGACCCCGCACACATCCTCTGAGATCCAAATGACTGGCTTATTGAACATAAGGCAGAGTATCTGTTCTTTGTCCAGAGTGATGAGTTCCACAAGGACCCTAGGATCAACATTTCGTACACATAAGCCACAACTATGGCAGAAAAGGGTGGACCTGATGTCATCTGACGTAGTCATTTTCAAAGTTTATGTCTCTCCGTGTGTCTTCTGTATGAACAATATATTCATGCATCTTCTCAGATTATATAAACTATCCATTAATAAACTGCAGTCAAAGCAGGCATTATATGAACTATTTATTCATTCATGAGACCAAAGTAGGAAAGACAAATCATAGATAAATATACAGTTACTTTTTGAAAAAAAGGGAAGAGGAGAAGTTTCTTCTTCAATTTTTCCAACTTTATGACTCCTGGCAAAGGTAGGTACATCCAGCTAATCTTTTATAATTTTTAATTTTGTTTTATTTTTTAAGATTAATAATAGTTTTTATATGTATTATAAATAGAATTTTTATTGGGCAGCCCAATATTTTATTGTGATTCATTATCACAGAGACATTGGCCATGGATATAGTAGGGTATAATGGAGATGATATCTAAATAAACTTCATTGGTGTTATCAGTCTGATATTTCCCTTTACATGTGCTTTCTGCATATGAGCATGCACATAAGCAACATAACGTTTAAACTATTGAACCAGTTTAGAATTTTTTCCAAAGAGAGATACATGGATGCATATTTATAATTCATTCATGGGTAGCCCAAAGGCCTAAATTAGGACATACAGTTAAAACTAAGTGCTGGCTCATGAGTTTGTATGAAGGTGTATTTCAAAATGTCTCTGTGTCTCTAGAAGCAGCCCCATTGAATGTCCAAATGCTGTTCTATCAGTAATGTATAATCATTATTATGAATGAATGTAGCATTCCATTTGATTTTCCACCTTGGGGGCAAACTGATTTATAAGTAAATCCATAGGAACCAAGTTTTGTGGGTGAGGTTCTCATTGAGCTACTAGTTTGGATGAAGAAATGGATAAGACTATCTTTTTGTCTAAGAGATAGGCTCTTAAAAGTAGCTAAAATATTGTATCTTGGACCTGGGTTGAGATCTTAATGGAGGGGCTATTTTTATTTTTCAGTGAGTTTATTGAGTAGTCTCATTGCATAATTTTTTCCCTATTTTTTAATTGTGGTAATATATACAGAAATAAAATTTACCATCTTAACCATTTTTAAGTGTACAGTTCAGTGATATTACATATATTAATAATGTTTTACTGTCACCATCATTCATCTCTAAAACTCTTCATCTTGTAAAATTGCAACTTTACATTCATTAAACAATAACTTCTCATTTCCCTCTCCCCACGGCCTCTGGTAACCACCATTCTGCTTTCTGTCTTTGACTACTCTAACGACCTCATATAATTGGAATCATACAATATTTGTCTTTTTGTTAGTGGCTTATTTCACTTAGCAGACTGTCCTCATGATTCATCCATGTTGTAGCATATGTCAAATTTCTTTTTTTTAAGGCTGAAAAATATTCTATTGTATGTATATACTACATTTTTATTTATCCATTCTTCTGTTGATAGATACTTGTTTCCTTAAATATTTTAGCTATTGTGAATAATACTGCTATAAACACGGGTGTCTAAATATCTCATTAAGAAACTGCTTTCATTTCCTTAAGTATATGTCCAGAAAGTAAAATTACCGAATCACATGGTAATTCTATTTTTAATGTTTTGCCGAACTACAATACAGTTTTCCACAGCTGCTGTACCATTTTATATTCCTACCAACAGTGTATAAGAGTTCTAGTTTCTCTATATTCTCACTAATATTTGTTACTTTCCATTTTTTAATAGTAGTCATTCTCTTTTTAAGTTTAAAAGGCAATTTTTATTTCCAAAATATATATAAAAGAAGAATATTATTATCGTATGCTAAATAATAGTAGCCGTTCTAATGAGTTTGAGGTAATATCTCATTGTAGTTTTAATTTGCATTTCCCTAATGATTAGTAATGTTGAGCTTTTTTTCATTTGTTTATTGGCAATTTGTATATCATCTTTGGAGAAATGTCTATTCAAATCCCTTGTCTATTTTTAAATTGTATTTTTTGTTGTTGAATTTTTAAGAGTTCTCTACAAATTCTAGATAATAATCTGTTATTAGATATATGACAGAAATATTTTCTTCCATTCTGTGTGTTGACTTACCACTCTGTTCATAGTTGTCTTTTGATGTATAAATTTATTTTTTTAATTTTTATGAATTTAATTTGTCTATTTTTTCTTCTGTTGCCTATGCCTTTGTGTCATACCCCAGAAATCATTGCAAAACTCAATGTTGTGAAGATTTTACCTTATGTTTTCTTCTGAGTTTTATAATTCTAGGTCTTTCATTTAGGTCTTTGGATCCATTTATAGTTAATTTTTGTGTATGATGTTAAGTAATGACCCAACTTAATTATTTGACATGCGGATATCCAGTTTTTCCAGCACTATTTCATAGACAGTGGACGCAATGATTACATTCAATAAAAATATATAAGTTTTAGACCTTGTCCCTATGTATCCCATCTCCATGTTTTTCTGAAGTGCAGTCTGAATTTTTTTACTAGCTTTTACTATCATTTTGAACAACTACTTCAGCCCACAGATTGACCAACTTTTCTTCCTTCAGTTTTACCAGTCTACCACCAATTTTGTGTATCTTTTCTGGGCCCCTAAGAGCATGACTTCCTGCCTTTTGACTTTGAGCAATCTCATCTTTCAGAGTTCTTACATCCGCATTTAATGTAATCTTCTCATTGTTTCAGAGAATTAGTAGCTGTCAGATTTCCTGTTTTGAAATGACTTTATTTTTGGTTCTGGTGGCTTATAGGCTCCCATTTTGTCAGTCCGCTCATTCCAGGACTTGAAGAAAACATTTCTGAGGATCTTAGAATGTATCCTTTTGGTCTACATAGTTGCTTCTCACATACATGGACTTGGAGGAGACACCTCAAGAACCTCTCTGCAGGACCCTAAGCTAGCAGACACTGTTACTACACTGCCACTTTTTGCGTTAATGGACTCTTGGTCAATGCCTTACTCATGCCCTACCTACTACCCTTAGCAGTGATGTTTCTTACTCCAACAATAGACAAATTAAACATTGCCATTACATTAAAAAAAAAAAAAAACAGACAAAAAACCAAGATAGCATCTAGATGAGTGAAGTAATTACCCTTATTTAAACTAATTGTTATTAATGAGTTAAGACAAACTAATAGTGCTATGTGGTGAAATATAAATTAGAAGCTTTTAAGAAGAAAACCTATAAGCAAAAAGCTAGAAAGCACACAAACTCCTCAAAGTTACATAAACTCACAAGTTAGGCTGGGCATGGATATGCATGTCCAATGCCAGTGTTCCAGTACTTTCACCTGTAATCCTTCCAATTATTCTAACATTGGCCATATCTATCTTCCTTACTGGCTAAGATAAGAGTCATAGTCATGTTTTTGTTAAAACAAAGTTATTAAAGTCACCATTTACACGTAGTTAAGGCAAATAATGTAGTCGTGCTTCTAACTTGTTTCAAATAATTAGCCAACATTAAGTCAAAAAAGCATTGCCAATGTCTTCCAAGGATTCTGATTTTCATGTAACTTGTAAAAATATACAAAATACCAACATTAGATTTTAAGATATTGGGGAACTTTGGAAACAAAAAAGACAAAATGAGCTAAAGTTTTAGAAAAGGAAGAGCACTGCACTTTTTTAGATTTCAGAAGCAAGACTGATAAAATGAAAACTACACCTAATCAAATTACTGAAAAACCAAAGGCAAAGGCAAAAACCTAACAGCAGTTTCAGCAGTAAAAACATAAGATGGATGACTGAATTTTCAATAGATTCTATGGAAGATAGAAGCAAATTGCATCACATTTTAAAACTACGGAAAAACAATTTAAAACCCTGCTAACATAATACTCTCACTCAGAAATCACCTTCAACGATGAAGGTGAAATAAGATTTCAAAGAACCAAAGATGAGAAAATTAATTGCCAATAACTAGAAACTATAAGAAATACTAGATAGGATTTGTCAAGCTAAATGAAAATGATTCCAGACAGAAACATGGAGCTGAAAGAAGGCAAGAACATTGAAATGGACAGTGTATTGGAAAATATAGGGCTATTTATTGTTTGAAGCAACATTAAAAACATCTTAAGAGATTTAAAACCTATGTAGAAGTACCATTTTTTTCTCTTTGTCTCTGTTTTGTGTTCCCTTGTTCTCCTTTTTCTGTCATCTATTATCTGAATATCTTCTAGCATTCTATTTTAATTCATCTATTTGCTTTTTAGATATATCTCTTTGTATTATTTTTAAATCTTTGCTTTAAATTTTTATGTACATCTTTAGAATTACTTGCAAAATTTCATATAAAATATAGAAACCTTATATTTACTTCCCCCTTTCTTTATGCTACAGTTGTCATCATTTTTTGCCAGAAACAGTCATGTGGATTTTAAAGAAATTAAGAGAAAAATTAGTGTTTTTTTTTAAAAAAACTTTATCTAGATAGATATTGCTTAAGTTCTTCATTTCTCTGAGCAACTGAGCTTGAATCTGTTATTTCACTTCAGCGTGAAGAAATTCCTTTAGTATATTTTGTAATACAGGTTGCTGACAACAAATCTCTTCAATTGTTTATCTGAAAATGTTTTCTTTTTCATCTTTACTTTTGAAGGATACTTTCATAAGATAATTAAATTTTTTTTTTTTTTTTTTTTGCTTTCAGCACTTTGAAAATATCTTTCCACTGTCATCCAGACTTCATAGGATCTGATGAGAATTCTCTAGTGATTTTCTTGTTCCCTTGTGTGTCACTTTTCTCTGGTTACTTTATCTTTAGTTATTCTTTATCTATGGTTTGTAGGCATTTGACCTTGATGTACGTTAGTGTACTTTTCTTCACACTTATCCTATTTGGCCTTCCCATGACCTAGAATTTTAAATTTTATATCTTTCACTTTATTTGGGAAATTATCTTCCATTGTTTTTCCAATTAATTTTTCTGCCTTATTCTCTCTTGTTTCCTTCTGGGACTTTAATTAAACATATGTCAGGCCTTTTGCTATGGCCCATACATTACTGAGTCCTGTAAATATGTTATTTGTATCTTTCCTCTCTTTTTCAAATTGGAGAGTATAAATTTACCTTTCAGTTGACTGACACTTTTTTCTGTCATTTATATTCTGTTTTTAAACTCGTCTATTAATTTGAGTTATTTCAGAAGTTTTATTTTGATTTCTATTTTTCTACTATATTTTTAAATAAGATTTATTCATTATGAGAATGTCTTTATCTCATCGAAAATAATTATGACCAGTTAAAATTCTTGCCTGATAATCTAATATTTAGGTTATCTTTATGTTGATCTCTGTTGATTGTCATGTTCTATTATTCAAATGCTGAGTTATTTGAATGTTATGTGTTTTAAATATTGTAAATGTTATGTTGAGGAAACAGAACTCTGGGTTTTGTTATTTTGAAGAATTTGTTTGTTTGGCAGGTCACAAATTAACTTTGTCAGAATCAGATTAAAATTCCGTTTGGCTATGGTAGATGGCAGCTCAAATCCCATTTCACCTCTTTTGAGTCTGCCCCACATATACAGGGTTGAGGAGTTAGCCAGAGACTTGGAAAGATTTTATGCACAGAATTCGAGGCATCATTTCTCTGGCTCTGTGTTTTGGTATTTTCATCTGTTTTTATCAATGCCTATTAATGTCCAGGTCTCTTATTTTTCAGTCCAGAAAGATGGTAGAGTTTATATTAGAGTTTTAGCTGCTCCAGGACTAGTTATGACTATCGCTTGCTTTCAGTTTGAATTCATATCATATTCTTCTTCCCTTTTGAAAGTTATGTATTTCAATTTTTGTTAACTGGGACTAACACCTGAGTGCTATATAAATATATTTTACTTTTATTTTTTCTTTAATCATTTCTCATTATTTTAGTAACATTTAAAATATTCTGATTAAACAAAACATGCATATGACAAGAAAAAGTCCAGCACTTCAACATTATTTCATTCTCCTCATTTCTCTTTTGACCTATGTTGCCCAGCCTCTCCAGCCATCGCCTCCCCCATTCGAAACCTTACCAAGTATACTTCGGTCTTGAATATTTGTAGTTTTTTTTCCCCTTGGAATGTGTCCTTCCTCCCTCTCTCTCTCTCTTTTTTCCATTGGAAGCATATTTTGCTTTATTTTAGACTACCATAAATTTTTATGAGTTATTAACTTATATATTCATTATGTGTCATCAAATTCTGAATATTTACCTTCTTTTATAAGAGTATTTTCTGCAGAGCAATTATTCAAGGAAGGTTTGTGTTTGGGAAAAATTTTCAGTTCATGTGTTCCTTGGAATACATTTATTATACACTCTTGTTTATGTGATAATTTAGGTGGATATAAAATTCTAGATCTAAAGCTGTTTTACTTCATAATGCTGTCATATTATTTATTTTCTCTCTTTATCTCAGTGTTACTGTTGTAAAATCTAATGTCAATTAGAATCATGTTTTTATAGATAATACACTCTCTCAAAGATTTTTTAAAAAATTTCTTTTTGCCCTGTCTTTTATATAAACATACACTATAAACTTTGTGGGCCAAATATTTTGTTTTGCCACCCAGTTTTTAATTCCATTACTCATTTAATCTGAAGTCAGTCATGACTCAATTAAAACCTTTCTCCTGCTAATTATCTTTTAATTTTAATCTACTAGTTATAATTTATTATTTTTACTTCTATTTTTGTATTCAATTTTTCTCTTGTCTTTTCTATCACCTTATTAATTTGTAGTCACTTGTGTTTTCCTAATGAGGAAGCTGGGGTAAGCACTTGTCTTGGTTGGTCTTACCTTCTGACCCTCTCCTCTGTCTCAGAGTAGAAATGACTATTCCTAGCATATATGCTCCATTTATGTCATTCTAACTCATGATACCTTGTCAAATTGATTGTGACTAAGTCTATTGTGTCTCCTGTCTCTAAGATCAAAGTGAAGTATATTTTTCTTCTGATGCATCACTAAAGTGGATTAAAGATCTAGCTTACCCATTATTCATTCAATAGTTCTTTTAGGTCATTTTGTCTGGGCTTTGATATGTATGAATATAATTTCTTGTTATAGGTCATTAATTATTGATAATATTTAAAAAAATATTACATCGAGTACTTAGACGAAGATGGCCTCAAGATTGTACATAGAGAGAGAGAACTTCATCGTAATGTAACCGAGAAGTGACTCCAATTTTTTTTATATATTGTAGATTCCTTTCCTTATAAGAAATTTGAAAAGGCACAAATAAGTTTGGGTTTCTATTCCACACAATCGCTTTTTTAAAATAGTTTATTTTAATTCAACTTTGATTGTTTACAGTACTTGGTAATGTGGGTAACATGTTGGATCTATTATGCTTTCCTGACTTGTGAGAACAATTCAGCCAGTAAAATGAGCATACCTTTTTTTCCTGATAGATACAGTGTATCAAACATTATTAGAATAGCATTCACTATAAAAGTTTGGAATAGACAATTTACTAAATTATACAATTAAAAGTCATAATCTTCACTAACAAACCCTAACTATGTGATAAAGATTAGTTATAGAGAAACTAAATTGTCCTTGCCTTAGAGATTCTTTAAAATATTTATACCAAAGTAAATGAAACAGAGGAATAGTTGAGTTTATTTAATGAGTTGATTTAAAATAGTCGAGTAATTAAATGGTTTACCCTTAAATATGTAAGGCTTTCTATTTCAGCACCGATGATTTCAGTTTGGATATTTATAAAATAGTGTTTATAGAAAAGCCTGATTTAAATAAAGAATAAACTAATAAATATCAAAGTAAAATTCCTAGAGCTTTATTCATATATTCGTTCACTCACTTAGTGTTTCGGCTAACATCCACTTAAGTTCAGCTGTAAAAACTGGGATGTGTCTCTTTTTTAAATATTATAAATTTCCATATTTGAATAAAATTAAATCTGAAAATGTGTTTGGCATATACTATGTAACCAGAAGTTTGATAAAAATCATGGACAGCCAGTCTTTTTTTTTTTAACTTTTAAAAAATTTAATTTATTAGGGTAACATGGTTAATAACTATATGTTTCAGTTGTATAATTCTATAATATATCACCTGTATACTGCATTGTGTGCTCACCACCCCAAATCTAGTCTCCTTCTGTTGCCATATATTTGACCCCTGGTACTTCTTTATAGTGAAGGAGTTTATCATATTTTTGAGAAGACTGTAGGTTAATAGAAAAATTAGAGAGATGACATGACCTTTAAGAGAAGGATTGACAAATGCAGATTTCTCTTTCATTGTCACAGGGTTTTTGTTTGTTTCTGTTTTTGATGAACAGAAGATGAAGAGAGATATGATGATATAAAAATGAATTTGGTGGTATTACTTTTCCTTTTATCCTGGAGGGTATGTGGTGTAACATATCTTTTTGTAGTTCTTTTATAAACATTAATAATTTTGCCTCTAATAAACAGTAAAAAATTACATTGAAAAGTGCATTGTATAGATACCTAGCACATTTGTGAAGTGAACATTCAGCCCTTAACTGGCACATGTTGGATGGTACTTGTTAGAGCAATTTAAGTTAGAAGGGGAAAAAGAAAGCAAAGCATAGGAAAAAAAAAAAGAGAAGCATCAAATCCACTTTAGAAGAGTTATGTAATTTGAATCTCTACAGAATATAATAAATGTATGTAGAGGGAGGTGGATTGAAATGTGTGTCATTTCAAAAATAAAATTCCAGGGATCTTTTTATTTCTTTTTTTTTATTCCCATTGAAATAAATAGATATTCATGACTATAACTTTTATTTGAAAAGGCTGTAATTATATATCTAAGTATTAAATGATTGGTAAAGTGAAAAAAATAGTAGTTGGATTCTATCCCTTTAAATTGTGGTACAAGCTCAAATATGTTCCTACCTAATCAACAGTAAAATTAGTTTCCACCCAGAAGGTATTAAGCAAGGATGCAGCAAGCTGTTTGCCTGAGATTAAAACTCTGGCGAGCCAAATTCAGTAAATATGAATGTAAAGAACAGTCTTCCTTGCTAGTCTTTAAAACTCTGTTTTTTTTGTCATAGCTTTCAGGAGACTTGTTCAATTGTTTACAGTCCAGATAGTCCCACTAATGGCAATTCCACATTGTGTTTTTCTTTGATTCTTTGTTTAATTATTGGTGGGGGTGGAGTTTATAAAATATACGCTATACTCTGTAATTCAAAATTAGACGTAATAATTACCCTACACATTTTAAGAAACAGTTTCAAACAAGTACCAAATCTTTATTCACTGCCTGACACAGTAAATTGGTCTCAAGTTTGAGGTGAGGACTAGGAAGTGGGAGTGGGCATAACTTGTTTTATTTCTTTTTCATTTTTTGAGGGTACAGATGTCAGAGAGTTGACTGGAACTTCAGCCTTTGAGTTTACAATTGTTTAAAAATCGATAGCCAGCCCACTTTCTCCACTTCTTCATGTGCTCCTGTGATAAAAGACCACATGACAAAAGCAATTGTTAGCTTTTAAAATTACTTTCAAGCATGATATGAAAGGAAGTATATTCCATTAAGGCTGATTGCCTTATTTTTAAGAACACTTATTTTTGAAAATCTATTTTTACAGATTCTTCTCCTTTACCTATACTATTTCTGACCATTCTTCTCTTTTTCTGTAACTGTTTTTCAAAATTTCATTCTTAGCAAATTTTACTTTACAGTAAATCCTAGGAAACGTTCTGTTATACGCTCCCCAATGGTGTTGATGTACCTGAAATTATTTCTCCTGTTCTTCTGTAGTCCTTATTTTTTACTCTGATTTTTTCAGCAACCTAAAAAACAGTTCCACTTACAAGTCTTGTTCCAGATGATCATATTCCAAAATGAAATTCATGTACTTCCTGCCCCAATTTGTCTTATTTTCCAGTAATGCCCATTTAATTGATTGGTGTACACTTCTTCTTTTATTATTAAAAACTAGAGATCTTTGCATCATGTCTTTTTTTTCCCTTTTCATGTAATCTTTATGGAGAAAAGTTAAATGTTTTTCCTTTCAGCTTTTCTTGGGATTGTACCTTACTGTTTGTACTGTTGTAAGTACTAATTGTACTTAATCTCTCTTCGCCATCCTACTTCTCATTTTTGTAACTCTATTCTATGGTTATTCTACCAGCTCTCTGATTTTTTTAGGTCAATTTATCTAAAACTACTAGCAAATATTTTTTCTTTTCTTCACAACTTTAACCATATCACTTCCTTTCTGAAGATCAATGAACCCTGTCGTCTGGCATTTAAGACTCTCCATAAGTTTATTTCTTGGTATTTATTCACCTTTATTCTGTGTTATATTGGAAATGTCTTTCTTAGAGAGATTACTTAACAGTATATCTTTTTTTCTTAGGATATACTTCCTCCTCATTCACAGGTGATTTAATTTTTTTCATTTTTAAGCTTTCAGATTTTTTCATTGAGTAAAACCTTATTTATTCTCTAGATCTCAGATTAATCTCTAACTTCTTCATGTAATACTTCTTGAGCTTACTGTTTTTTACCTTTTTACAACCCTCATTGCAGTTTGTACTACTTCATTGTACTAAATTGTAGTACCAAATTGTACTACTTTATTGTTCTCTGTTTCTCATTTCCTCAAATTTATGGTTACATCAAAATAGACACTACATAATTTCTTCTTTTGATTCCTTTGTAACATATATCATATGCTGTATGTAGAGAATCTTAAATACTTTTTAACAGATTAATAATTTTATTTTTTCAGACACCGTTTATCTACAGAAATCCACAACCTATTATGGCATATTGGAAATTTTAGTACATAAGGCAGTCAGTGCGTATGTCAGAAAGAAAAGAGATATTTGGTAGATCTCAAGTGACATTCTTGTTATAGAGTATACTCTCAGTGGAAATATGTTCTTGCAAAAGGAAAATTATGGTGACTATGAGAGATCAAAGTGAAGGTCAATGTTCATATTTCTCTCTACTTCCTTTCAATATAGTACATCTTTAAGTTATTGTAGCATTTTTGGTAAAGTAAGAGTCTCTAAATAACAACTGAGTATGCCTAATAGTAGCTATTTAGTGGTCTTTGGATTTCAGAAGGTCAAGGATGATGTTTTTATCAGTAGTTTTCACAGTATATGAAGAATAATAGTGAATTATTGCTGCAGAAGGGATAGAGTTAATATAAATTTTTTTTAAAATCTTTAGTTTAGTAATTCAAGTGAAAGTCCACCACGTAATGGAACATGTAAAGAAAGGGAGATTTCTACCTTAACTTTTTAGGCACAAACACAATTTGGACTTAAAAATAATCATGCTTCTCATATTACTCTTTCCTCAGATAACTTCTATAAATTAATACATGGGTATAAACAAGGCTTGGGTCACTGTGGTGGATAGTTCCAGGTTGAAAAACATATTGGACAAAGCCAGATATAAATAATATTCTCAGTTTGTCTTATTGGTACCTGCCAGAATTGATGGAGTGTTTATGACTCCATTAGAATGTGGCAACTTATTCTCAAATCTTCCTAGGTGCTTATTAGTACATCTGTCATTTCACGGATACTAACAAGAAGATATTTTGAGAAGGGAATTTTTGTCTAACACATCTTATACATAGACTGAAGAAAGAAAATGTTTTTATATGAATTCTAAGGAATACTTTATATTGTGAAGGTAAAATTAAAATTCTAACAACTCAAGCAAAATTGTGCAAGACGTCTTTTCAGCAATGTGATCCCAGAATATCATGCCATTCTCGGTGGACTCTCCAGGCCTCTTACAAGCTTCCAACTATTGTTGAGCTTATACGAATCTGCATATTGTCAGCATACCAACAAAAGTACTAAAGAGGGAATCCATTGCTTTCTCTGTTTCATTGTTATACATCTGGCACGTAAGTATATATAAATAAAGCTACTAAATAACAAAAATGTATACATATTTTTCTATTTTCTTATTTGCAAATATTTGGAAACAGAAATACATGTCCACAGCTGGGAAAATAATGAAATATAGTATTTATAACTCTCATTAGAAAGAGAACCAGTGCTATTATATTCTTTGGAAAGGAATCTCTCCATCACCAGAAGTCAACATTCTGCTTATGCAGTGACATACACAAGTAGAACTACCTATGCTTGAATATATTCTCAAATATAAAGTGAAAACTTTATATCAGACACAACTTATACCCTATTTCATATCCTCTGAGCTCACCTTTACTCTAGGAATAGCTGTCGAAACCAGTTGTATGCAAATATAACCTAATTGCAATTTCTTAAATGGATCATATATCTCTAGCTTTCTGCTTTGTGATTCTTGTCCATTGCCACATGAGATGCCTATAGGAACCTGGAAGCAACTCTGACATTTATGCAAATCTAGAATGATGGAAGTGTTGCTACCTCATTGTGCAACCCTTGACTGATAGGTGTTGGGATCTGAAAGAGACACACCTCTTTGTTCTCTGATATTATTTGTATAAAGATCTTCAGAGTTTTCCTAGTGGGAATGAGGCCAGTTTCCTACAGTGGTGGTCAACTCGAAAACTTACCTTTGGATAAGCTTTTCTTCTTTCCTATTTCAATCTTCCCAGTCACCCACTATTGTTCCTCAAGATCACTTCCCCTAATAGCAATCCATATCCAGCCCTTGCCTCAGGCTCAATTAGAGGGAAATGAGAATACACATTACTGATAAAAGAACCCCACTGAAAAGCTACAAATAAATTTTAAATTTCATTTTACAGAAAAAAAAAATCTTATTACTCATCCTGAGTGTTACTTTGCATGATTGATAACAGGAAACATTTAATGATCCAAACTTCCCTCCTAAGTATCTATCACTGGAGAAGGAATAAATGTGCAGAATAAAATATTAATTTTCAAAGGTATGTTGACCCCATTTTAAAATAAGAAAACCCCAGTATCATTTTTACCACACTGTAATGATGTCCTGTAATGATACAAATAATGACAGAAGTTTGACAGCTCATTCAGAACATAAACTTCATGTTACTAAATTTGGTCTCCTGGGCTCCAGATTAGAAAACAGCATGTAGCAAACACTTGTTGAATCCATCAGTACTATAAATAAACTCCAGATAAATCAATCCTAGTTAGGTTAGCCATAACAGAACAGCAGTGCTAACATCTTTGGTCATCTATCTACCGAACCCGATAATTGGGTATTCACAAGGAAAATACTAGTGTTGCTAGTTTTCTATAAAGAAAATTTGTCATTTGGTTAACAAGCATTCTCAGGGATCTTGGTGGGAATTCTAGGAATCCATTTACCTGTTTTTTTTTTAAATTAAATTTATTGGGGTGACATTGGTTAATAAAATTATATAGGTTTCAAGTGTACAATTCAATAATATATCATGTGTATATTGCATTGTGTGTTCACCACACAAAGTCAAATCTCCTTCTGTCACCATATATTTGACCTCCTTTACCCTTATCTACTTCTTTCCCTCTCCGCTTGGTATTTGTGCTTTCGACTACTATCGGTTTTAAAAATTCAACTATAAACTCAAATTAACACAAAAATTTATTATTTTTAAGATGCACAAGGCACCTTGAAAGAGTGCCATTTTGCTAAATTAAGCAGCATAAATGTAGCTAGAAAAAGTTATTTTTGAAATTAATTTTGCCATACTTTGTTTCAGAACTTATATCATAAATCACATGTTTGTGGGAGAAATGCACTCATATCTTTGTGAAAATAATGTCTTCCTCATTTATTCAACAATATTTATTTAGTGCTTCCACCAAAATATGCTACCAGCTCTGGACAGAACAGTCAAATGTAACCCATGTCTCAGATGTTTGTTATCTGAGGGATACCAAGCATAATTGCAAAAAAAAAAAAAAAATGAGTATTTTAATAGTTATATGAACTGTGCTGTGTTAGCACAGAAGAGGGAGTGGCATCTTGCAACAAATTCTTATTATCTTTTTTTTTATGAACTTATTTTATATTTAATCGAAATTTGTTTTGCGCTTACTTTTTGAAATGTACCTAGAACACATTTTGTAAAATAGGAAATGTCAAAGCAAAACTAAGATACATTATTAGTCTATTGCATATCTGCCTGCTCTTTGCATTAATATTTATTCTAGTTTGCTAATTGTTATCATCATTATTATTATTTTAGAATCCAGTATTTTTGCTGCATTTGTAAAAATACTGGGTTTTGTAAACCTCCAAATATAAACGTGTCATAATGGAAAGGGCATGGGTTAGAACCTCAGTTTCTAATCTTGGTTCTGCAAGATAATCCTCAAATTATCTCTCTAGATCTAAATTACTTCCCACTTAAAATTTAAAAAATATATATTGCATTTTAGTGAGTTTATCAAGATTATAGTTTAGTGTTTATGGAGAATTTTGACAGAACTTAGCAAGCTGAATTTTGGCCAATTTTATTACAACGTTTATAGAAACGTTAAACTTTTTTTGTACTTTGTGAAAACCTTTTCTGAGTCTAAAAATAGCTTATGAGTAACACATTTTTAGCCTACAGTATGATAGAGACTTTAAACATTCATTGATACAGTTGGAACTCTAATTCATGCTTTGAATAGCTTCTATTTTTACCTTTAGTTTTGTTTGTTTCTATCATTTGTCTTATTTTCCTTTTGTCTTTTTCTTTTAGAGTAACTAAATAGAATATGTAGATAAGGAATCAGCTATGATGTCCTTTTCAACTAAAATGTATAAATGGTTTAATTTAATAAAATGACATAATATCCCTGAAATGAGAATTTAAGAGAAGTATTAATTGGTTATATTTCAATTCTTACCACTTCTGTCCAGAATATTAACCACAATGATTCTCCTTTTCATTTTCTTTTATACACTTCACAAATGACATAAAATAAGAACTAAATTATGTACTAAGAATTTTAATGACTGCCTTCAAGATTAATAAAAAGTTGTATCAATTTTCATAAAACAATTTACTTTAGTAAATATTATACAATATTATAACCTCTTAAATATGCAGTAAAGAAAGCTAACAATTTTAGCCTTAATTTGAATTCAGAAATATCTAGACAAGTTTGACAAATGTACCCTTTAAAATAAATGTATACATTATATATGCCTATTTAGCACACAAAAGGCCAGTTAGATAAAAATATACCTTGTCCATTTACAATTATTTGTAATAGTGGTCATATATTTGAAATCAGTTCTCATCATATTTGCTTGGAGAAACATATATAATTGTATTATCATTACTTAAACACTTTGAATATATAAGTTTGTTTAGTCAAATATGAAATTTAAATGCTAAATTTGGAGAATGAGGAAAATACCAATTCACCAAGAAAAAAAGATAAACATATGAATGACAAGAGATTCAATGGAGTTTGTGTAACATTTGTTATTTATGAAATATATATACATGTAAACGTGTATAGAGAAATGTTTACATTTAGAAAAGTAAGATAACACCATACCCTGAAGCTTAGGGAAGCAGAATCAACTGGAAAATAGTGGGAGAGGAGAGCATGTGTATGTGCTGAGTACATTATACTCTAAAGTGTTTTCTAGTTTCATTCACAGATGAGTTCCAAGTGTTTAGAACAGTGTCTGGCACACATTAGAAGAAGAACAAATATTTGTTTGAGGAATGAATGAATGAATGAATGAATGAAGTCAGGGTTTTGGAGGGCTGTTGGGTAGATTCAAGATGATTTCATGTAGGGATAACTGACTGCTTTGACAGTTCACTTGTGTTGATACACAGTTGACATGCATAACTTAGCCTTTTGGCTGAATTATAACAGAGCTCATAATGTGCTATTACCATCATTTTCAGATGGGCTTGAACAAAGACTTGGCACGTTGTGCGTTGATAATGCTTTCTGAAGTGAGCTCCATGAGCCAGCGCTCATTTCGCCTTTTGTAGGTGTATCTGCAGCTCAGATTTTTCTGACCATGCTGCAAGATTTAACATGTGTTAGCTGTTGGTTCTGAATAAATATGTCAGTTTCACGCAATCAGACTCTTATAATGCCGAAACTTGGGAGAAGAATTGTGGCTCAGTATCAAACCCAGACAGTATTAAATCTATTGTTTCATTTTCCTAAACCGGGCATCTGTCTTATGGCTGGTTCCAAACTCAAAGGCTTAGATAATTATCACCATCTAAAGACAAGGAGAATAAACATGGTGGAGTGAGAGACATCCTTAGATCTCTCCCCTTGAAACAACAATAAGCTGAACATCTAAAATTCAACAAAAAAACACCCAAACTGCACATCGGCATGTCTGAACGTGGGATCTGAGCATAAGAGCTACCACAGGTCAGAAGCCCGGGTGTCAGGCGGTGGACTGGGAGAAATAAAGAAGCTGCCTCTCATAGCCAGAGCTCCTTGTAGGAGGAGGGAGAGGACAGAAGGTGTGGTGACTTCCTTGAACATCACTGCCTGGGAGTGCTGTGAGTTCCATGCAGCCGGTGGCAGTGTCCAATTATCAGGGCAGAAGGCAGAGAAACGGGAATGGCAGAAAAGTGGGGATGCAGAGAAACAACATTTGATTTTTTCCAGCTGCTATAGCAAAACCCAGGCTGAGCCTCAGCCTCCAACCCCCAACTCAGAAGGCCCCTCCCCCGATACCCTCTGAGACTGATCACCATGAGCCCCAGAAGAATCTGAGCAAGCACTACTGAAACTGTCACTAACAGTGACAGGAACTGAGATTGAGAGTAGCAAGCATGATTAAACATCTATAAGGAACAAAAAGACATTATTAAGATTTTATATAAAGCAGAGATCCAAGAGGCTTAGATGTCACCTACTGGAAACAAAAAGAAAAACACCTTAGCAACAGGCTAGGGACCATTGGATAATAAATCTTCTTTCACAGGAAAAAAAAAAAAAAAAAGCAGAACATTTACTTCCATTCAATACTATTTTGGGAAATAGTCCATTAAACTTTTACAGAACAAAAAAGCTAAGGTGACAAGAAAACAGAAGAAAGAGAAAAATCTCCAAGGAAAACAAGCTTCTTGGACACGAGAAATACCACTTAAATAAATGAGGAATTTAGGATGGTACTTCTGAAAAACTCATTATGAGATCTGAAACAGAATCATCATCAACCATTTCAGGAGTGAAAAACTAAGCTAGATGGTACAATGAATTCTGCTGAGGGGCTAAAATACCAAAAAACAAATAGACCTTCTGGAATAAAGAAAACATTACAAGAGTTAAATGAAATAACAAAGCTTGAGAAATAGAGTCGACCAAATGGAAGAAAGGATCAGTGATATCAAAGACAGAAACCTAGAAATAAATCAGAAGGAAGGAGAGAGAAACCAAAGAATGAAAAATAATGAAAGAGAAATTCAAGAACTAGCTGATACCATCAGGAGAGGAAACATAAGAATAATGGGCATTCTCGAAGAGGAGGAAAATGAGAAGGCGTTAGAAAGCATTTTCAGACAAATAGTGGATGAGAATTTACCAAATCTAAGGAATGATCTGGAGTTTGGATTTCAAGAAGTCAACAGAACACCCAATTATCTCAACCCAAAAAGGCCTTCACCAAGACACATTGTATTAAAATTATCAAAAAATCAATGATGAAGACAGAATTCTCAGAGCAGCCAGGGAAAACAAGATGGTAACCTATAAAGGAAAATCCATTAGATTATCGTCAGACTTCTCAGCATAAACCTTATGATTCCACTATTAAAACCTTTAATAGTGGAATCTATTAAATGAATCTATTAAACTATTAAATGAAAGAAACTACCAGCCAAGAATAATGTATCCAGCTAAGCTCTCCTTTAGATATGAAGGAGAAATAAAGACCTTTCCAAACATACAAAAATTGAGGAAATTCTCCACTACGAGGCCTGCACTACAGGAAATACTGAAAGAGGACAGCTCATCTAAAACAAAATGACAAAAACAAATAAACAAAAACACTATAATTAGGAGTAAGACTGATAAAAGCAGAGGAGTGAGACCCTTACTAGGAAGAGGGCATTATAAGCTTAAATAATAAGAAGAGAATTAATATAGCAAGATAGTAATGAACGTTCAGCATACATAAAGACAAATTGAGACAACAATGACTGAAAAGGGGATTCAAAGATCCAAATTCAGAAAAGGGAATGGAGATAAGGCATGTGCAGAAGAAAAGGGACGACTATATATATGTAGAACTATCCTTTATATATTCGTAATGATAACCACATGCCAAAGATTCAGAACTGAAGTATATAACATAAAACAAGAAGGACCGGAGGAAAACCCCACAAAAGCTAACCAAAATAAGGGAAACAGAAAAACAAGGATAAGGAAGCAATGTAAACATTGAGCTACCAGAAAGCAAAAGATAAAATGGCTATAAAAAGACCTCATATTTCAATAATCACCCTAAATGTAAATGGACTGAACTCACTAATAAAAAGGCACAGAAGGATCAAAAAATAAAACCTAACCATATGCTCCCTCCAGGAGACACATCTGAGTTCCAAAGACAAATATAGACTCAAAGTGAAAGGGTGGAAAATGATTTTCAAGCAAATGGCATTCACAGAAAAGTGAGAGTAACGATGAAGAAAGATACCGAGGGACACTTCATAATGATAAAGGGAATCATGCACCAAGAAGACATAACACTTATTAATATCTATGCTCCCAATAAGGGAACCCTGAAATATATAATGCAATTATTAACAGAATTAAAGGGAGAAACAGACCACAACACTATCATAGTAGAAGACCTAAATACTCCACTGTCAGATATGGACAGATCATCCAAACAGAAAATCAATAAAGAATTAACATCCTTAAGTGATACATTAGACCAACTGGATATAATTGACATTTACAGTCTTTCATCCCAAAACAGCTGCTTCTACATTCTTCTCTAGTGCGCATGGAACATTCTCAAGAATTGACCACATACTGGGACACGGAGATAGCCTCAACAAATATAAGAGGGTTGAAATCATACCAATCATATTCTCTGATCATAATGCTTTGAAGCTGGAGATCAGCTTCAAATAAAGAAGCTAGAGATCAACTATAAAAAGAAAGCGGAAAGAACCACAAATATGTAGAGATTAAATAATATATTACTGAAGAATAACTGAGTCAGAGAAGAAATAAAAAGAGATCAAGAAATACATAGAAACGAACGATAATGATAGTACAACATATCAAAACTTTTGGGACACAGAAAAATCAGTCATAAGAGGAAAGTTCATATTATTCCAGGCCTACCTCCAAAAACAAGAATGAGCCCAAATAAAGAACCTAACACTTCATCTTAAAAAACTAGAAAAGGAAAAACAAATGAAGCCTAAAGTCAGCAGAAGGAAAAAAAAATTATCAAAATTAGAGCAGAAATAAATGAAAACAAACACACACACAAAAAGAATAGAAAAAATAAATACAACAAAGAGCTGGTTCTTTGAGCAGGTTAATAAAATTGACAAACCCCTGGCTAGACTCACTAAAGAAAAAAGAGAAAGGACACAAAGAAACAAAATCAAGGGAGGAAGAGGGGAAATTATGACTGACACTGCAGAAATACAAAGGATCATGCAAGAATATTATGAAAAAGTATATAACACCAAATTTAATAACCTAGAAGAAGACTAGTACTTGGAAAAATACAACCTTCCTAGACTGAATCAAGAAGAACTGGAAAAGCTAAATAGACCAATAGGCAGTATGGAAATTGAAACAATCATCAAAACCTAACAAAAAGTAAAAGTCCAGGACCAGATGGCTTCACCAATGAATTCTACCAAACATTCGGGAAGATTTAATACCTATTCTCATCAAACTCTTCCAAAAAATTGAAGAGGAGGCAATACTTTTCAACTCATTTTATGAGACAACTCTCACCTTGATAACAAAACCTGGTAAAGATAACACAAAAAAAGAAAACTACGGACCAATATCTCTCATGAACACAGATGCAAAAATACTAAATTAGATACTAGCGAGCCAAATACAGCAACATATTAAAAAGATTATATACCACAATCAAATGGACTTCATCCCAGAGGCACAGGGATGGTTCAACATATGCATATCGGTTAATGTGATACACCACATAAACAAATTAAAAAATAAGAATCATATGATCATATCAACAGATGCAGGAAAAAGCCTTCGACAAGATACAGCATCCATGTATGATCAAAACCCTTAACAAAATAGGTATAGAAGGAAAATACACTGATATAATAAATACTTAATGGTGAAAACTTAAAACCTTCCCACTAAGATCAGGAACAAGGCAAGGCTGTCCACTATTGCCACTGTTATTCAATATAACGTTGGAGGTCCGAGCAAGTGCAATTAGGCAAGAGAAAGATATAAAAGGCATTCAAATAGGAAACAAAGAAGTCAGACCATCGCTATTTGTGGATGACATGATTCTCTATAAAGAAAACCCTAAAGACTCCACAAGAACACTACTAGAAACAATAAGCAAATACGGTAAAGTTTCTGGATACAAAATCATGTTCAGAAATCCATAATGTTCCTATACTCTAATAATGAAGTGTCAGAAAAAGAAGTAGAAAAAAAATGCCTTTTGCAATTGCAACAAAAAGAATAAAATACCTAGGAATAAATCTAATGAAACATGTGAAGGACCTATATAATGAAAACTGTAAGACCCTATTAAAAGAAATCGAAGAAGATACAAAGAAATGGAAAGCTATTCCGTGTTCTTGGATTGGAAGAATCAACATAGTTAAAATGATTATATTACCTAAAGCATTATACACATTTAATGCAATCCCTATCAAAATCCCATTGGCATTTTTTAAAGAAATAGAACAAAAAAAAATCAGATTTTTAAGGAAGCACAAACTACCCCAAATTGCCATAGCCATCCGGAGAAAAAAGAATGAGGCTGGAGGCATCATTCTGCCTGATTTCAAATTATACTACAAAGCGACAGTAATCAAAACAGCATGGTATTGGCAGCAAAACAGACACACGGACCAGTGGAACAGAATTGAGAGTCCAGAAGTAAACCCATATTTATATGGGCAAATAATTTTCGACAAAAAAGCCAAAACATACAGTGGAGAAAGGAAAGCCTCTTCAATAAATGGTGCTGGGAAAACTGGAAAGTTAACCCGCAAAAGAATGAAATTAGACTGTTGTCTATCGCCACACACCAGACTTAACTCAAAATGGATCAAGGACCTGAATATAAGACCTGAAACAATAAAATGCATAGAGAAAACAGGAACTAATCCTCTTTAGACTTAAAGAGGATTTTATGAATTTGACCTCAAAGGCAAGGGAAGTAAAAGCAAAAATAAACAAATAGGACTATATCAAACTAAAAAGCTTCTGCTCAGCCAAAGAAATCGTAAACAAAGTAAAGAGACAACCATCCAAATGGGAAAATATATTTGCAAGCAACGCCTACAATAATGGCCTATTATCCAAAATATACAAAGAACTCATACGGCTCAATAACAACAACAAAAAATAACAAGCAATTCAATCAAAAAATGGGCAGAGGACCTGACCAGACACTTCTTCCTAGAAGACATACAAATGGCCAACAAATATTTGAAAAGATACTCAACATCGCTAGCTATTAGGGAAATGCAAATCGAAACCACTATGAGATATCATCTCACACCTGTTAGAATGGCTATAATCAACAAACAAATAATAACAAATGGTGGAGAGGATATGGAGAAATAGGAACCCTCATACACTGCTGGTGGGACTGCAAATTGGTACAACCACTATGGAAAAAGGTATGGAGGTCTCTCAAAAAACTAAGAATTGATCTACCATATGATCCAGCAATTCCTCTACTGAGTATTTACCCTAAAGACTTGAAAACCCATATCCAAAAACATATTTGCACACCGATATTCATAGCAGCATTATTAATAGTGGCCAGGACATGGAAGCAACTGAAGTGTCCTACGATAGATGATGACTAAAGAAGCTGTGGTACATGTATACAATGGAATATTACTCAGCCATAAGAAGAAATGAAATACTGCCATTTGGAACAACATGGATGGACCTTGAAATAACCATACTAAACGAAATAATCCAGACAGAAAAGGTTGAAATCACATGATATCACTTATATGTGGGATATAAAATAAAAAGCAACAAATGAACAGGACAATCAGAGACTCAGGAACATGGACAATGGACTAGTGGTTACCAGCAGGGAGTGGGGAGGAGGGAGAAAGAAAATAAATAAAATGTTAACTAACTAACTAACTAACTAACTAACTAACTAACTAAAATGTTTTAAAAAAGAATCAATACTAATTAACTAACTTCATAGTTGTACTTTATATATTAACTCACAAAGTATGTTCACCTAATCTTATTTGAACTTAGAAAAAATAAATTCCATGTGGTAGGTATGAATACATTTGTTATTATAGAATTATATAGACAGGAATCCAGTGGGATAAAACAAGAAAACTAATTTATGAGTAAATATTTTCCAGAGGAAAAAGTATAACAGGTTTAGCTGACAGTGAATGACATTCATTCACTGACAGGGGATTCTGTAAACTAGAAATGGGTGGATGTATTTTACATTTTTATTTCATAGTTGTATGATATGAGTAATCTGATCATCAACTTCTTTGTCTCTGCAATAGGCAAAAATAATATCTATCTCATAAGATTTCGATTAGGTTTAAATTATATAAGACATGTGATATGAAGCTGAGTACATTGTAAGCACTCCACAAAGAATAATTAAAACAATCCTGAAGTAATTTAAACTACTAGAGATTGGGGGCAAAACAGGAGAAAAAAACTCCTCTGAGACATCACAAGATTTGTATATGAAATATAATTATTATATAAGTCAGTATACTTTTTTTCATCAAAACACTTACCACACTGTAAAAATGTTGAAATCTAATTTACATGTCCTTTAGACCTTAATTTCCCAAGTATTTTATACACCATAACACTGAAAGTGATGCTTAATACAGACGTGCTGATCCCTTCTTTTGCAGACTTGTTCTTTGATCATCCTTTGAGTGCATTGTAAGGTCCTTCTTGTGCATCTTCTTAAATCAAGAATCTAACATAGGAAGCAGAGGTGTCGTTTATTTGCATAATTCCTCATTTTCAAATCTTCCTATACTTTTGTAGAGAGAATAACATTTTGAATATAAAATGTGTATTCCAATTTTTCAAAATGTATTTAATTTTTAAGATTGTGTTTTGAAAGCTGAGAAGGACAATATCCTAGATACTCAGATAATAAATTTGAACCCTAAGTAGAAGCTTATGATTTTCTTGGTATGGTTTTATATCTACTCAATAAATTTTTACCACCTTTTTATAGCAGTACTATAAAGTTTACTCAGCCAGTCTTTTAGAAAAAATAAAAATAATACTTAAAATTACTTTAATTGTGTTCTAGTGTACAAATATCTTAACATGACATCAACTCTGACTTTTTATGAGGGCAAATATTTCACAGGCTGAAACAAAAAAATTAGTTCTTATTATGATTGTTACTTTCCTGGATTTATTTTTCTCAGACCAAAGAAATGCAGATAAAAATACGATAGACTTATAATGTAAAATCACAGTACCATATGAAAGTTAGGAGCTCAGTCCAATAGTCCTGGAATAGAATCCTGTGTATGCCACTTGTTCGTTCTTTGATATTATATTTTAAATCATTCTAATAATCAGTTTCTTCAGCTTTAAAATGGGGTCGACAATGGTATTTACATCAAAACGTGTATTAAAAGAAAAATGTGTATAATATTCTGCACACAATTACTTATTTAAAATAAACACACTAATTATATTCACATTTTATATATAATCACATTTTTGGAACTCAAAACATGAAGTTTAACTTTGGAATAATATAACTATTAGAAATGTCAAATCTAAGACATCTTGTAACTTGGCCTCGTGGGAAGAAATGTAAAAGCGAGGCTCCAATATATTTCAACTTTTATGAATAAAGTTTGACATTTTGCCGTACATTCTGACCAGTTCTGTATTGTCTCTTTGATCTATCCAGCATATTCCTACACCATGTAGCTGGCAAATCTAAAAATAGACCTCAAACATTTTTCTTGTGCTTACTCATGAAGCCACTTGTCTGAAAGTCTTTTACATTGTTCATCCAAATTGTTTCCCACATTCTGAGCTTTCTCTCTCTCTTTTTTTCTTTTTCAATGTTGGTTTTGTCAACCTTACAGTCCTGACATTTAGGTTTATTTTCCACACCTGACCTACTTTGCCCATGGTACACTGTTTAGAAGTTTCTTTCAGTTCCCCTGACTTCAACCACCTTGAGGATAATTTCTCCAGTCCTTGGGATGATACACTGCATTTTACTCCATAATAGGACATACTTTTGCTGAGCTCTCAGAATTATAAACAGAATTTATGTGTATTCCAAATACTTATATTTTATAAAAATGGAATTCAAAAACCTAAAAATTAGTTTGGATTCTAAGCAGAAATCAGTGAACAATTATGAACAATTAATGCATTAGCAAATAACTCAAATTTTACTCTGCACTATCTACCTGTAGTGCATGCCCATTTACCCATAATTATAGTCCCATCTATACTCTAAGGTTCTGGAATCCTTGAAGAGATTATATATGTATTTTGTTTCAAGAAACACTGATCCAGTTTCAGAAATTGTTCTTGCTATTGCTTCTTATGCCTGCTATCTGGATCTCTGAGATAAGTTTCTCATCACTCAGGCCCTTCTCTTTTCTCGGTTTCTTAATTCACATTGCTTATTCTCTCTATATAGATCTATTCTTTAAAGAGGAGATTGCACATATAATAGAATATATAATGCTTATTATTTAAGCATTCATTCACTATATATAATTAAAATGCATAATTTTTTTTCTGTATAATTTTGGAGTAAAATGAAGAACCCCAAATTACCAAACCTTGTAATAAAATTTCTCTTTTCCTGGATACCTGCTTCTCTCTATTACTGGATACATGTTATAAACTATGAGTTTTACTGTAATCTCTTCACCCCGATCTTCTGCACTTCCGCCTAGAATGCTTATATGGAAAGCTACAATCTGCCTGATTTTTCGAGCTTATGCTGCTGTCCTAGATACTTGCTTGATGTGAGTGCTTAGAATGTTTCTGTGTGTCTCTATCTAACTCTACTAACTCCTCAACTTTGGACACAGTCTTTCCATTGGGATTTATGTCATCCTAGTACATTTTTTATCTGATAAGGTATTACTGTCTGTATCCTCAGTGATATGTAAATATGCTTGCTTCATTGAATTGTTGAGTTTGCTTCCTCTCAGATTGCCTGATCATGTTAATATTCGTTACTTGCACATGATTCATGATATTAATAGAAATTTGCAGTATATAAAACTGGGTTGAAATATTTATCACCAGAACATACCATTTTTCCTGTTGACTAAAAATAGTATATTTCTATATGAATAAAGATATAGAAATGTTAAGAAAATCCTATTTAAAAATCTAGTCATTCAGTTAGTGATGTTGATAGATAATTTTGTATTTCGTGATTAGTTTGGTTTCTTTTTTTTTTTGACACCGAGGCTAACTAAATTTTATTTCTTGCTATGTAATTATTATTAAATAAGCTTTAGACCTGGGATGGCAGAATTGGTATTGTTTTACAAAATGGGAAGATTATTGCAGACCTTTTTACTCTTTTAACTACTTTTTTCCCCTCCATCAAAAAATAATGTCATCTTTATATTAATTATTAAGTATACATTAAAACTGAAGATCAACAAATTTCAATTTTATATAAATTATTTAAATGTCTCTTTAAAGTTTTCTTAGATCAAAGGTAGCAGATGTATTTCCTACTACAAGTTGCTGAATAACTTTCAAATTTTAGTTGCACATTTTTCTGTATTAATAAAAGCCATTTTTCACCACAGCCTGTATTCAAAACTTAGCATACTTAGAGAGCTATAACCACATTATTTCTCTTAATGCAAGCTTGACTGTTAAGAAAAATCTGGCTTGCAAAATTTACATGAAAAGACTGTATTTCGTTGCACATTGGTGAAATAATGAAATCATACTTCTACAACTACTAACTTCAAAAAAAGATAAATGTCAGGTCAATTTTGTACAATTTGGCAACTTTGAAAACATTAATTCAAAATATATAGTATTAAATCATGTTGTTCTTTACTGTTGACTGTTACAGTTTTTCTTTCTTTTCTTTTCTTTCTTTTTTTTTTCTTAACTGCCAAAGATGAAATGAAGGAAAGCCAGAATCCTGCAGGTACATTGCCCTTGAATTTTGGAGATAAAGTCTAAAGCAAGGCTGTCATCTCTTATAACCTTGTTCAATCTTCTTTAATACAATGGACTAAGAAAAAAAATCACTCAGACTTTTCTGTCCAATATAAATATAACTTCATTTTTCAGTTCAAATGAATGTCTTAATATGTGTTTTGTGGGCTAGAGAAAAACGCTGAGAAAAAAATATACATTTTATAGCATATGTTACTAATATGAGTCAGGTTTAGAAATATATACATCAATGTAATTAATTTTCTACTTTACAGGTTATGAAAACATAACAATACTACTCATAATTTATAATAATAAATGTAATGAAAAGTTAAAACTATTCAAAATTAGGAATATCAAAGAAGATAGAGTATTTTGGGATAAACTTGTGTGTATGTATTTCACTCTGATATTTGATTTTTACTGACAATCAAGTAATTAAAAATGTAAATAGAATAAATAACATGTAATAACTAAAATATTTTAATAATTTAACAAAAAACATATGATAATGCGACTTAATTGGTCCAGCATTAACATATAATTAAAGATTTTAAGAGGAACCAATAAGATAATTGCCTTTGTAATAACTATTTCATGATATATATTTTATGTTGGATTAACTAGATTTATCTGCAGGTTTTATTCAGTATGTCTTAAAAATATAATATTTCAAAAAAAACTCAGAATATTTTAAATATTCTGTTAACCAATACTGATTTAGAAAGTAAAATGATGTCAGTTTTAGGATTTATCCCCTCTGTATTCCTCTAAAATAACTCTCTCTCATGATTTGAATAGCAGAAGTACAGAAGAGCAAAGACTACACTTCTACCTCTTACTATAAAATCTAAAATCAGAATATTCAAACATAGGCCATGCTGTTGTGCCAAGTTTCATTCTTCTTCTCTAAGTGAAATAGTTGTAAAATAGAACAAGATAAGCCCCATGGTGTTTTATGGAATTTTGGATAATCTTAATAATAATCTGATATACTAATGCATAATTTTACCCATGAGATATAGAATGTTGATAATACTCTTTTTACTCAATTCTTCTAATAATCTGAAAACACTTGAGAGACTCATATGTACAATAAAATGGTTAAATGTCTTTATGCTGAATGTGCTTGGTGGAGAATCAAGGAGATTGTTAAAACTGCCTCATTATAAGATTTCTCAAAAGAACGTTTCATGTGGTGAGTTGTAACAAATTGCAATAACTGAGGAAGAGTCTAGTCCAACACTAACAGTTGTGGATACTCCAAAGTCCTTGTCAAATGGTTAATCCTAAGTTACGGTATATGAAATTATTAGTTTTTTTTGGGGGGGGGTGTCATAGCTTGTATACTATAGATTAAATATTTATCATATATATATTTTAGAAATGTTTTAAATTGAATATGCTACTTACAGTAATGCATCTTCAGATAGTAAAAAGTATAAAGTGGCCAATTTCATACTGTTACACTTGCATTTAGTATTAAATTACAATTGTACTTTGTGAATTTAAAAAATAAGATCAGAATAATGATCCAAACAAGGTAGGATTAATATCATTTTTGAATACCCTTAGCATTTCTTTCTTACAATGTCTATGTTTCTCTTCATTAGCAAAACTTCCAATTTCTTTTAAATATTTTCTCTGAAATTGCTGCTTTTGAGTTTAACCTTCTACTGACAAATTATCTAATTATAAAGACATATATAATCACTTATTTCAGAAAGAAATATTCTTTAGACACCTAGTACAGACAAATGAAAGCATAGCAAAAGTAATTTTCTAACAATTCTAGTAACCCAGGAGATAAATTTATAACTCAGCAGGAAGCTTAAAATGGGCAATATACCTTTTGTTCCAATATGAGATCCCTAACTGCATTGCCAAGTTTTGAGTCATATGGCTATTTTTTTTAGGCTTTACATAGAACTGTATGCATTCTTTACAGATATTTCTTTTTGCTTCATGTGTTATAAGAATTGATACTGCTTCTGTGTGATTACTTATCTTCTTTTTCACACTCAAGCTATAAAATGTTTAATAATAGGTAGAAAATATTTTCTCTGTTGTATAAAAGAGAGAACCAGTATGGTAACCTTCAACTATTCTATGACAAACTATTTGTTCGCTTAGGTGCAGATCAGCACCACTAGTTCAGGACAGCTCACCAAACATATTCATTTAAATTGCCCTAGTAGACATCATTACCTCATGGTTCTATACCTATGTTACTGGTTATTTCCTTTCAATATCCTTTTCTGAATCTGACTGAACTCTGTCTTCAGTTTCTTAGTGTATATCAGTGTTACGAACTAAGTCATCATTGCTGTTTGTAAATACTCTTTTTCAATATTTTATTGTTTTTGTTTTTTTAATTTTATTTCAGTAGCGTAGCGTCTGATTCTTTGAAAAGCTTTTTAACTAACTTACTTGTCAGCATCTCATTACTGAGCTTCCCTGTCCTTTTTTCTTTTATAAGAATTATAGCATAAATAATTTTATGTTAAAATACTCAAATATATGTTTATTTTCATTACTGTTTTATAAAGCATTTGTGAGGTGATTAATTTAATTGATTTAATTACTTTTTTTTTTCTTTTGCATCAGGAATTAACAGTTGGTTCTTTTATCTATCCTTCGGTTCCTATATGAATCTTCTTATTCACTTACATTTTTATTCACTATCCAGCAGTCATTTTTTAAAATTATTTTATTGGTTTACACTTTGTACCATTCAGTGGTAATAGAAATTAGTATATAAAAAAGAAATTTAAGAATATACCAAACATACCAAGAATGAATGGAAAAAAAGTGATGAAATAACATTTCTAGTTACAAATTAATTTAGCTTCATATTTGTGATAAAAATCAGAGATGGGAACAAGAAAATTGTGGCTATATATAAATTTCAGAGAGTTAGATGGGTGAGAAATTAATCTGATTTTTAAAAACATAAATGAATGTATAATTCTTTAGAATTTCATAAAAAATAATATTTCCCAAAGTGATTTATAATTTTTAAAAAAATAATCAAGTGCTCATGGGAGATGGCACAGTAGGAAGTTTCAGGAACTATGCCACCATGGAAACAACTACTGAGCTGACAAGAACTTTAGATTTGACTATTTAAGAACTCCGGAGTATAGTTCAGCACTTTCAGTGTCCAGGAGAGTACTTGATTTAAAAAAGAGGCAGGTGAATTTTAATAAATTTTGACATTTCACATTGTGTCTACAATGCCCTGTCCCCAAGCCCCAGGGCAGGTAGCTATAGAGATGGTGGCCAAATTCCTGGCGCAGTTTACTGATACCAGGATGGGCAATAAGGACCTGGTCATTCAAAAACTGTTTTTTGTGCTTTGATCTCACTGGGAGTTTGCTGAGTGATCAGCATAGGAAGATCCCGCTGACAGAATTTAGAGAGGCAGAACACTTTTTTCCTTTTTTATTTACTGGATCAAGTCACTCAAAGAAATCTCAACCAGGTCACTGACTGAATGCAGAGATAATGGGACATATGGCAAGGAATGTATTCCTTGCAAAATAGTTTGGAAAAGTCAATAAATAAATAGATAACTACAGTCCTCAATTCTCTCTCTAGGGAGAATAAATAAATAAATAAATAGATAACTACAATAAATAAATAGATAACTACAGTCCTCAATTCTCTCTCTAGGGAGAAGAGAGAATATCATTTCCAGAATTACTGCATTACAATATTAAAAATGTAAAGTTCTTAAAAATTACAAAGCATACAGAGAAGCAGGAAAGTATGGCCTATTCATAAGAAGAAGAAAAGGAAATCCAAAAGAAACCCTCCCTGAAGGAGCCCAGAAGTGAACTTGCAAGGCAAAGACTTTAACTGCCTTAAATACGCTCAAAGGACAAAAAATTTGAGACGATCAGAATGGTGTAGAACATATAGAGAATATCAATAAAAAGATAAAAAATATAAAATTTTGTTAAGTTGAATAGTTTTTTGTGAGATACAAATTGCCTGAGCTCTCTTAAAAATAAATGTGTCATCTGAATAACCGTATATATATTAAAGAAAATGAAACTATGTTAAAGTCTTTTCCATTAAAAGCACTCTAGGCAAAGATGTTTTCCTAATGAATTTTACTGAATATGTAAGGAATAATAAGAATTATATGATACTCTTCCAGAAAAATGAAGATGGAGAATATCCCATAACTAGTACTATGAGACCATGTTAATCAAAACCAAAGACATTAAAAATATATAAAATTAGAGAAAAGTATTCTTATGACATCATCTTAACATTTCTTAGAACAATGTCAGAAAAAATTCTAGTAATAGATATAATAGATAATATTTCATGATAAAGGGGTTTGTTCAAGGAATGTAAGCTTTGTAAATATTTGAAGATTTATCATTGTAAAACACCACGTTTCTATTTTAATAGAATAACATACCATTACTTCAATAGAGTCAGATAAAATATTTCACAAATTTAAACAACCATTTATGACAAAAACACTCAATACCCTAAGAATGGTAGATAATTTCCCTGATCTGATAAAAGGCATTTACAAAAACTCTATAGTTGTTATATTTATATACTGAAAGACAATTATTTCCAACTAAAGTTGCAAAAAAGGCAAAAATGTCTCTTCTCATTATTGTTATTCAACAGAGAAATTCGATGATTGGGTGTCATGGTGTTTGTTTTATCTAGAAGTTTGAAATATGAAAACAGGTTCTAGTTGACATTGGTAAAGACGTATTCACTCATGTTACTATGAATCAAGGAGTTTAAAAAATTTTGTGATTGTCAAGTGTCTTGATTTTATCATGTTGAGCCATAGTAATAGACTAGACTTGTCTATTTATGGTCATTATTCTCCAGAAATTACTTGTGTTTATTTGGGAAATCCACACACTAGCTCTCAGTGGCCAGCTGTCAAGGCATTCTTTATTTTTCCTTAGATAATGATAAGAATATGTAAATATCCTCATACTGTTCTTTTTATGGAAACAATAAATGTATGTATTTTTCAAATTAAAAATGTATGTATTTTTCAAATTAAATTTACAATTTGATAGAAAAACTGTAAGCTTTTATTTACAATATTTATTTATTTATTTATTATTATTTATGCCTACAGAACCTGGTCTTCCTAGATGGTCTCCCATCCAAGTACTAACCAGGCCCAACCCTGCTTAGCTTCCAAAATCAGACATTGAGCTTGTTCAGGGTGGCATGGCCATAGACCGTGGACCATGGCTCCACTGGGGCACGAACCCAGGACCTTCTGTGTGTAAAGCAAACGTGCTAACTGCTACACTATGGAACCATGTCCATATTTACAATATGTAGAATATACAATATTCTTTGCTAGTAATTCACGAAAAGCATAAGCATATAAAACCAGATTTATGAACATGTTTTGGGCCAATCTCTTGTGTAAAATAACGATTTAATTTGAAATAACATTTAGCAAGCATGACATGTGGTCAGCACACCATTCTTGATGTGCAACATGCTTGATGTGTCACTCTTGGGTTCTTCTACAATAGACACAAATGGTATTTTCTTATAAATAGAGGTTATATTCTAAAATCATTATGCTTCTTCACAAATGGTTAACAATAATTATACCATAACAAAACACTTTGAGGTAGTATGCTTTAAAAAAACAAAAATCCATTTATCCAATCAACAAATATTGATAACCAAGCAATTTGGTTTCAAAAGACGGAGTACATTTTTCTTTGGGACTACACACACAAATGGTAAGACACACATAAAAATAAGGAAATAAAAATAGGAAAGGTGCCTTATGTGGACAGCTTGATGTCTTTGAAGTACAAGGTGAAATTATTTCTTGCATTTAGGACAGGAGAGACATAGATTTCACAATAGTTAATAATTATGTACAACTATGAGAAAGAAACAAAAGCATAGAAAGTCATTAAATTAAATGTGAATACTTATTATAGTAATAATATTTTTTATAAATAAAATAATGGAGTAACCAGACTAAAAAATTAAGGTCATCAATAAGCAAATCACATTATATTTCCTTTTTTTGGGAAAAAAAAATCTCATTTAAAATGGAAGACTCTGGGCTCTGCCTAGAAGTGACTTACTGGAAGTGGTAGATAAGAAAATTTCGTGATCTCATTTGTGAGAACTACAAGAAAGATGAAACGTAAAGAACAATATTTACAGAAAGTGAGAGATAAACAGATTCCCAAAATGTTAGTGGAACGCAGAATGAGTTATGTGACCCTAAAGCTATCTAAGAGCCAGTAACCAGAGAAGACTATAAACTGGGAAAAAAGCAGCAATTTCTCTTCCAGTGTCACTTGCTGATAGCAGCATAATAAGGATACCCATACCAGCTGTGCAGTGCTTTTTGCTACAGAGTTTAAAAAGCTCTGCCAAGATATTTGTGATGTCTGCCACTCAAATATCAGGAAAGAGAAAGAAAATTAAGCTTGAAGACTATGATTTTAAAAAGGGTAAAACGTGGTAAAAGCAAATCAGAGGATAGATATTTTGGGGACTGTGATGGCTAATTTTGCATGTCAACTTTGCTGGACAGTGGCACCCAGTTTCTGACCAAACACCAGTGTAGGTGTTGCTGTGTAGATTTTTTTTTAGATGTGATTAACATTTTAAACAGTTGACTTTAAATATAGCAGATTACCTTTCATAAGGTGGGTGGGCTTTATCCAATCAATTGAGAGCTTTAACCTGCAGACAGTCAACCTTCAGTCTAGAGATTACAAAATGAACTCTTCCCTGGGGCTCTGGTCTGCTGCTGGCCTGCTCTGCAAATTTTGAACTTGTCAGTCCTCACAACCTTGTGAACCAATCCCTTAAGATTAAACTATGTCTGCGTCTGTCTGTCTGTCTCTGTATACAGACTCACATACTATTGGTTTGTTTCTCTGGAGAACTCTGACTATAATACAAGGACCTGGAGTAATAACTCAAATAATGATATAAAATTCTAAAGTAAAATAAAGAGATTAATTATTATTTAGATCAATGAAAAAGATACACACTAGTCCTAAAAGTGAAATGTTATTAATTAACTTAGATTACATAGGGTAATATTTGTCAGTAGTATTCTCATGATACATTCCTCAAACAAATAAATAAAAGACAATTAAAAAAAGGAAAAAAAAAACATCAGGGTCTACTAAATTGCAAAACCTTATATTGACTAGCCCTCACTTCAGATTCATAATGCATATTAGAAGACTGTGTAGGTATAGGAAATATTACAGTAAAAACAGTTTGACCCAGTAAAAACAGTTGTAAGGGATTCACAAACTTTTTGAGTATTAAATCCTTAGTGGTGTGTGTGGTGGGGTGGGGGGGGAGTAAATAAGCCTGCCACAGAAGATACATACTACATAATTCCACTTATATGATGTATCTAAAATAATCAAATTGATAGAAACATAGAGCAGAATCATGGTTGGCAAGGACTAGGATGGGGAGTGGGGGGAATTTGAAGTTGCTATTTAGTGGGTATAGAGTTTCAGTCATGAAAAATGAAAACATTCTGGGGATTTGCTGTACAACATTGTACTTAGTTAACAATACTGTATACTTAAAATTTTAAGAGAATAAGTCTCATGTTATGTTTTTTTACTATAATAAAAAAACCTTACTGCAGGTAGTTAAAATAATTATTTTAGAATAATCATAGAATTATTATTTGACTTTTTATTAGTTTTCGTATTTGTGCTGAAAGGAATTATTATAAGCAAACCTGCACTATAAGAAATATTAAAGAATGCCTTTCAGTCAAAAGGAAATGACAACATATACAAAGCTTTAACTACCAAAAAAAAAAAAAACAAAAAACAGACACCAAAAAGGATAAATATGTGGATCAATCTAAAATATACTTTTTTGTTTTATTTTTTAAAGAATAATTAAAGCAAGCATAGTGCCTATGTATTGGAATGCCTGTAATATTTGTGCAATTGAAATTTACTACAACATTGCACATTGTACAGGTATCCAAATTAGCTCTGAACATCTTGGCTTGAAATTATTTCCATATAGGCCTCCATTAGTTCACTCCAGTACAGAATGAACTACCTGGGGGAAAGGGGTATGCTTTTAATCATGTAACTCCAGCACCTAACAGTAGATTTTTTTTGTATATTCTTAAATATTTTCTGAGTGAAGGATTAAAACTGGAGGATACAATGAAATATAATTTAGATTTTTTTTTCTCGAAACATCTTTATTTCCACATTACAAAACCACTGCTCTATACTAAAATATTGGAGAATTGAAATGTGGTGAATTTGTTAAAGGACATAAAGTGGACAATAAAAAAGAGCAATTTGATTTAGGAAATAAATTGTCTGTAAATCTAAAATTATTCCTTAGCAATTATTTTCTTGAGTTTTTGTTTAATTAATTCACATTCTAAATACTTTCAACCAATAAATCTTTACATTTACTGTACAAAAATTTAAAAATATGTTTAAGGTGTTTCTTCTATATTTGTAAATTGTCTTTGGGTTTATCTTTTTCTATTTCTTATAGCAAACAATGTTTGACACTGCAAAATGATTTTTGATATCTAAAAATATGTGTTTGAGAGAAATAATAGGGCATGCACAAAGTATATTTTTCCAGAAATATAAGATTGTAAGATGTAATAATAACTTGAAACTAAGAAATTAATTTAATTTTAAATCATTATTTTAAAACTAAAAGTACTACTCTATTTCTAATATTAGTCATTTGTTTATAATTGGTATTTTAAATAAAATTACCTACAAAATTTTGTAGGAAGATCGAGAATAGTGAAATGAGATGATAAGTCATCTCTATTCACAAACAAATTAAAATAATGACAGAATTTAATTTCCTTTTTTTCTCTCTTTGTGATAAAATAAAATACATATGAAGTTTATAGGTTGTTTGAAGATTGAGACACTGGTGTTATAATTAAATTTATGCTGGATTGCTGTGCAAACACTTCTAAAAATCTACAATTTCTAGAGATTTACTTGACTACTAAGAATTTTGGAATAGCCACCATGGCCACTGAAGCAATTTGTAGCTCTCTTTATTGAAAAATGACTCTTTATAGTAATTAAGATTATGGTATCCTCAACAACAAAACTATCATCAGTTACTTTTTAATTATTTATTTTTGTTCTTATTTGTATCAGCTCTTATAATAATTTGTATAAAAATTGGGCCCAAAGCATGTGTACATTAAAGAATTAATCCGTTTACTTTGTAGCTCAGAAGTAGTATTTTTAAAATGTAGGTTCAGTAAGTTACAATTTGAACAAGATATGATTATCATAGGCATCAATATACATTACTTAAAAAGACACTCTTCTGGCCTCAAAGAGTTTGCAGTCTAGCAGGTAAGATACACATTTTAACAGTAGCTAGAATGCAATGTAGTAAGGGATTCTGAAATAGCTCATATTGGGAGCCCTGAAAACAAAATTAACACTGGGGGGCATCAGGGAAGGTTTCCAAAAAAGTAGTAATTAAGCTGTATCTTGAAGATTGTAGATATTAATTTCGTAAATAATTAGAAAAAGAGTAGCAAGGGGAATAATTCCGTTGATGGAAAGTTCTGTGTCGTGATTATGGTGGTGGTTACACAATGTATGTATGTGATAAATTACATAGAAAACACTTAAGAACACATAGACATACAAATAAGAACATGTATAAAGCTGAAAATGATATGTGAATTATACTAATTTTGATTTCTGGTTTTGATATTGTATTATTGATATGTAAGATATTATCATTGAAGAAATCTGAGTGATAGATACATAGGACTTCTCTACTATTTTTGCAACTTCCTCTGAATCTATAATTATTTCAAAATAAAAATGTTTTAAGGATCAACAAGCAAGAAGGAGGCAAAGTTCTTTAGCATTTTCAAAGAGATAGTGTATGTGAGTCTGATGAAGCAAGGTTTAGATTGATTCAAGTTCAATAAACACTTATTCAGCACCTGTCTGCCAGACTCTGCAATGCATTTCACATATGTCACTTCTCTTAATTTCCCCAACAAACATATCAATTAATATGTATTGAAGTTATATAGACTTACTGTTAAGAGGATCGATTAAATCTTATAAGCAAGCAGGTAGACTTTAGATTTCTCTACCTTCCGACCACTTCATATCTTGCCCCCCAAGATATGTGTGCACACATACACATTTGCCACTCAGATTTTGACAGTTAATCTTAAAGGTAGAATATTTTGAAGGTTTGGACACTTTCTGTTATGGGCTTAATTGTATTCTCCCCTAATTATATATTGAAGTTCTAAACCCCAGTACCTCAGAATATGACTATATGTAGAGATATGGTCTTTAAAGAGGTAATTAATTTAAAACGAAGTCATTAGGTTGGGCCTTAATCCAGTCTGACTGATGTGTCCTTATAAAAAGAGGAAAGATAAGATGAGGACACAGGGAGAAGAAGGTCCTCAGCAAGCCATGGAGAGAGGTCAAGGAAGAAAGCAAATCTGTAATACCTTGATCTTGAACTTCTAGCTTCCAGAAATGTGAAAAAATAAATTTCTGTAATTTAAGCAACCCTATCTGTGGTATTGGGTTGCTTACACTTGCAAACAAGTACACTTGAATATGGATTTATTTTTTGTTATTTCTTAACTTTTTTCATTGGTCCTCAAATCTTAATGAGTGTAAGATATGATTTATAAGGCTTTATGCTGAAAATAATGAACAGTTTACTTTATATTTAGGAGATACATTCATTTTGAATATATAAAATACTTGCTTTATACTCTGACTTCACCAACTTACCTCGCATTAAACACATTCTGCTATACCTCAAGGTATATAATTGTCTAATGGCAAAAGTAATATGGCTAATGACACATAGTCCTATTTTTTTGAAATGTGTTATTCATTTTTACAGTAAATACATATATGGAAAGTATATATTTAAGACTCATTGAAATAAAACCATTAGTTTTGTTTTTAGAAGTTTACTGGGTTACACATTTCCTTAATCTAATGAAATAATTGATTATTATGATTTTAAAAATATTTTATGGATAGGTAACAAATATTCTTTGTCATTAAAGATTTATTTAAACATACCATTCTTATACCTGAACAAAATACAGGGTTGCAGATCACAGAGATATGGCTAGCTAACATTTTAAAAAAAAAATGTGTTCGGTTATGATCTGATAGTGCTTTGTCATTTGTTTTCTTATATGCTCTCTCAGTAGCCATCTAAAACTTCTGACAGAGTTTGGTGATATAAGATAGCTTGCAGATAAGTCCAGAAAAAGGAACTTGATTTTCCATTACAAACAAAATGAAAATAATAATTTACACTATATTTTACATATCTTTCTCTTCTTCAAGTGCCTGCAATTTGATTGCTTTAGCATACTTGTTACTGTGTTAAAATAAAATGGAGACTAGGGTTGAAAATCCTCTAACCAGACTAAACCATTTCAGCTACATAAGCAAAAGTAAATCTAGCTTATTTCATGAACATAAATGCAATCTCTTGTAAGTGCCTCTGATGATCATAGAAGAAACTTAAGTCATCTTCTCCAAAAGTTATATGAGATAATCACTTTTAAACAATTCCTTGCTGTCTGGAAACCCCCACTGTAATAACTGATATTGTGAAGGTTCAACAATTTTTTCATTCTCACTTTATAAGCCATTCTGTAATGTAGGCCCCTGAATTTCATATCAGTTTTGGATTTGAAAGCTCCCAGTTAACGAACTGTACTTATGTGTAAAATAAACTCTTACTAACTTCTATTTTATTGATTAGAGCTTAAAATTTTGCTATTTCTGGTTTTATGATGCCACTTTAAAAATTTACTGTAACTTTTGCCATAATGTAAATATAAAATGGCATGATTAGCATATAAAAAGATTCATCAATTATTTAATTGACAATTGTATAAACCAAATTGCATTTCTATTTTATGATATTCTTATAAATTAAGATACAATTTGGAACTGAATGAGAAAATTTTATTTTTTGAAAATATATGGCCTTCAGAATATTTTTACTTCTATTTACCTTTTTTTCTTTAATTTTGTTTTAGTTTTCTTCTCTCACTATTTCTGCTGCTGTAGTTCTACTTCTATTACCATTGTGGGGAAAGCAAAATGTCCAGGAGGAAAATGTAGAAGACCCAAAATTAGGACTCTTGGATTTTAGACCTGGTATGTCACTAACTTCTTGAAGTGTGACCTTAGATAAGTTACACATCTTCATTGAGCCTCAGTTATTTTGTCCATATAATGCCTCAATCTAGATGATCTCTGTTATGTACTGAATTGTGTTTCCCCAAAATTTATGGGTTGAAGCTTTAACTCCCAGTGTGACTCTGGAGATGGGGAGATAAGGCCTTTAAGGAGATAATTAAGGTTAAATGAGGACGTAAGAGTGGGGTTCTAATCCAATAGGACTAGCATCCTTACAAAAAGAAGAAGAAACACTAGTAATTTGTGTGCAAATCAAGAAGAGAGTCCTCAGGAGAAACCGACCTTGCTAGCACCTTGATCTTGGCCTTCTAGCCACTAGAACTATGAGAAAATCAATTTCTGTTGTTAAGCCACCCAGTACGTAGTATTTTGTGATGGAAGCCCTAGTAGACTAATAACAATTCTTAAGATGTCTCTCCTTGTAAAAGTATTCTGTTATGGATGTCCTAAATCTAAGACCATCTAGAGATATAGATGAACACATAAGCTATTTAATATGAACAGTAAAAGAAATAAATATTTTTAAGAATACTATAGAGCATCTATTATTCACATTAAAAATGTCTATCAGAAGATTCACATGTAATTTCATTTTAGCTGTGGGTTTATAAAAAATATTTTAAACTATAATCATATTTTATATCAACGTTTTTTTTCTCTAGACCATTGAAACCTTTTTATTGCATCTAGATCATTCATCAGATGGCGATAAAATTACAAACTAGCTTATTGGAAATTTCCTTTGGAGCAGGATGGTTTCATGTTAGTACAAGAGCAAGATAATTATTGATTCTAACTTAAAAAGCATATACAGTGCATTAAATGCAGACAAAGAAATGAGAATCAATACTGTCAACTCCACATAGAGCAAAATAGAGATATGAACTTACAAAAGGAATAAACACTAAAAGACATGATCATTCATCTCTGATTGGGGAGTCAGGTTGTGTAGGAACCTTATCAGCAGTATTACTACCTTCTTTTCCTAAGATTTTTATTTAGTGTAACAAAAATCTTCAGGGAGGCAGATCTGAAAGAAGCTGCTGTTTCAGCTTCTTTGTGCTTTGGTATGATGACCCAAGTAACAAAATTAGAATGGAATAGTTCTGTGTCTTGAGCTATTGAGGCCAGAGCTGATAACATGCTCAGATTCTCATTTAGGCTAGATGCCTCTTGACTCCAATAGGAAGTCACAAGTTCAGGCAAGAGATGGATTTTAAATGGTTTCAAGTGATAGAAGTTTGAATGAGCAGACTTTAAGTTCGAGTATCATAGAAAGATAAGTGAAAACATATGATAAGAATTTTAACATGATTGAGTTTTAAGCATATGAAATAAATCAAAACCCAAGACATTTGTAATCATCTGTAAAGTAGAAGGTATATGTTTAGTAATTGCCAGAAGTTTAAGTTAAAAAATGTAGACATATTATTCTAAACTCCTTAATCATATGAGAGGAAATGTCTCTTTTTTCTATCCTGTCACATAAAATCATTTGTGGACTATAGTTAAGAGATAATTATTATAACATCTAGGAGGTTTGCCTCCAATTCAGACTCATACAAAGGAATGCTGACATCATATGTAAAATAATGGCAGGTGAAATATTCTTAAAGAAGATAAATTTCTTATTCTATTTAAAATTAAATATCAAGTTGGAAAGATGTGTATATTAAACTCAGAGTCAGCACCTCTGCAGCAGTCTTGAGAATCTCACCACCGAGATGGTGAAGCATAGCAAAATGCTGTTTACACATCTGCAAGGGCTTTTTATTCAACCTACAGGGTCTTGCTAGAATGTTTCCCGCTCATGGCCACTGTAATCATTACTTCCTGTGAAAGGAAAATTAGAGCAGCTAATGCTGGTAACACACTAGCTACTTTGTCTCTGTCACCAGAAAGATCCTGTTTGAAAAAATTCTCTTTGATTAAGTGTGACAAAATTTCCATTTTTATTAATGGCGGCAAAATTTAGATGGGTAAGATTCTTTACAGTATGACAGATATATAAAAGCAAAAGCAAGGAATCAAGATTGTTTTGCATTTCTATTAACCTCTCAGAGTCTCAAGTCACCAGTTGTGTGTTTGAACACTGGAATATAGAGGTTTTACTTACAAGATGGTTCTACTAGGTGTTTTAAGCTTGCACAGTTACATGCTTTATACTTAGGCCATATAATGGCATATAAGAGGGAGTGGGTACGTTACAGGAAAATGAGTTGATGGAAGCCTGAAAAAAAAAAATAGCAAGAATGAAAAGTTTTGGAAGAGTAGGAAGAGATACACAAAAAGGAAAAAAAAGAATTTATTATTTATAATAGAAAGATCTCATATGCAGCGATTCTCATTTTAAAAAGAATTTATTTTATTATACCCTTGAAGAATAATTTTGAAAACTGGAGACTTTTAAAAGAGTTTGCTGAAATTAACAGCAGGCACATTTATGGGGGAAGGGGTTAATGTCAATAACAGTAGTTTTTATATATTAGGTGATTACAATATACCATGTAGTATTCTAAGTTTGTTACATGTACTAATTTATTTACTCATCTCAACAGCCCTAGGAAATAGGTAGGATTATTATTGCTCTTAGATGAAGACCTTGCTTCCTATTGCACTGAAGTAATGAAAAGGACAGGACACATCAACTCACTCACCTGCTTCTGTATATACATCCTCATTTTCCTACCTGTTTCTGTAGATTAACTATCCAGGTTATTATACAAATTGAATCTTTCTACATATGACTAGAACTTTGCAATGGTAATTCTGTTTTCTCTCTTCTGCAACCTGAACTTTTTCTGCTCTAATGAATCATTTTCATCAGCATACAATCATGCTATTTCTTTTTTTTCCCTCATTTTAACTCTATTACTTAGCAAGCTATTGTCTCATTTATTTATTCCCCTTTGAAGCAAAATTCAATCAAATTCACAGTATCTAGCTAGTCCTTTACATTCATTCTCTCTTAAGCCCACAATACCAGCCTCTAACCCCTACTCTACCAAAATATTTTTGATAATGCCAGCAATAATCTCCATGTAGCTAAATTTAATAGTTGTTTTATTTGGGCATCATTTGTCATGGTTGATCACTTCCCCCTATTAACAGACTCTCTCAGTAGGCTTGACCACACCCAGAAACTATCCCCAGAAAAGCAATATTTAAAAGATGGTCTTCCCATTTTTTAAAGGAAAATTCAGAAGAGATCATATAATTTTCATACAATACAATTAGACTTATGTAAAAATGTATATATTCAGGGTCACCCTTAAATTGTGTAGTGTCTATGACAATAGTTTCAATAGGACCCTTAACCATATGTCTCAATATTTGAAAAGTCATCAATCAAGCTAAAAAACCTATTAAATAAATAAAATATATTTTGTATTTTTATTTTGGCTTACATGTCCCCCCCAACATTATTTATGTATAATTGACAATGAAAACTGTACATTTTTAAGGTGTATAATGTGATGTTTTGATATACATTGTGAACTGATTACCATGAACAAGCTAATTAACGTATCCATCATCTCACACAGTTATCATTTGTGTGTGGAGAGAGGAGGAGGATGAGAACACTTAATATTTACTCTGAGCAAATTTCAAGAACACAGTATGGTACATTAGATCCAGAACTTATGACTGAATGTTTTTATCCTTCGATGTTAGCTCATATGCTTTTATAATAACGAAAACATTTTTGTTACTTAATTTTTCTTCCCTGAACTGTGATTTGTGTTTTCTGTTTATTCTCAATTATCAAAAGATTTGTAGCAACAGAAAATTTAATTATACTGAAAATGTATAAAATCTAAGTATATTCTCATCAAAACACAAATTGAAGATAATGAAAACAAAAAATATAATTATATATATTTCAAAAATGATTTTATTTTATTCTGAAATACCCATTATTCATAATTCATACTGAAATTAAAAAGTAAAGCAAAAATTTAAAGTAATGTTAAAATTAAAATCAAACATTTCTCTAAAGCTAGAATTTTAATTTGGGGGAAATTAGTAAACGAATATAGTAAACTATTATTATTTTTTATTGTTTTTCACATACTTTTTGTCTAGACCTCCATCTATACAAATGAGTGATTAAATTGATTAATATTATAAAATCCTCCTCAGTCACCATGTGCAACTCCTGCAAATGCCATGCTAATTTGTGACTATTTTTACAACTAAAAATTGAATCATGAATAGAAACAAGCAAAAAGATTATGTCTGCTATTGAGAAATAATACTTTGTTATATAAGAAACTATTGCCTTGTTCCTGAAGATTTGACAAGTTAGTTAATTTGTCTTCTCATTTACTCAATTCTGCTGCTCAAATTACCTCTCCCTACACTTCTAAGTTTTGTCTTTTTCAACATAAGTAAAGACAATCCACAAACTACCCCAGCAATTGAACCCAGTTACCATGTTTTCCAAGGATATATGACAAGAGATGTGGAGAGGAGTGCAAAGGAGACTAAAGTATTGGTCACAGAGAGGATGTGTTAAGGATTATAGGTAGTGTTGTGGCAGTTCTGAGTACCAATCAAAAGTAACAAATTTTTAAATACATAATGAGTTTATTTTTGTATGTTTGCAATGTTCAGGGCCCTAAAAGGATGCCAAGGTAGGGGCCTTTGTGTATGAATCTACAGTATAATTTAGTGAATTATCATCAGTTATTATATTAAAGTTATTATTTTGTCAATGATGCATCAACTGTGACTATGACATGCATCACTGATTTACCAACTGGATGTTATGAATGGGTCTGTCACAGAAGAAAACAGAACAAATCGGGATATAGACATCCAATCTCAGCTAATAGCACAACTCTGGCTTTATCTGATTTAGAGAAGGGACTTTTACTCAGTTGTTTTTTTTGCCTGCCTTCTTTTCCTTCCTTCCTTCCTTCCTTCCTTCCTTCCTTCCTTCCTTCCTTCCTTCCTTCTTTCCTTCCTTCCTTCCTTCCTTCCTTCCTTCCTTCCTTCCTTCCTTCCTCTCTCTCTCTCTCTCTCTCTCTCTCTCTTTCTTTCTTTCTTTCTTTTCTTTCTATATAGCTGATCAAAACTTTTGAAAAATGGTTGAAATTCATCATAGAATGCAGCTTGAAATAAACTAAATTAAGATTTGTAGAGTGAAATTCATCATAGAAAATGTCAACTCCATATTCATGTTGTTTATATTATGAGTTTTTAAAATATTATTTTTCCTATTTTGTGTTTTGATAATAGACAATTTCTGATGCGGCAGGATTTAGACTTATAAATTTTAATTATAATTTGAATAGATAGGATGAGGTATCATTTAATTCCTTATCTCTCAAAGCAGCTGTATCTTTCTGAGCTCTTTGAATTGAATTGACATTTGAATCTGAATACAAACCTTTAATTTTTCAGCTATTTCCATTGCTCTTTGCTTTGTTAGGAACCAAAGTTTTAAATGTAGGTAAAAGAGCAATGTATAAGTCCACTGAAATTTGCTTAAAGCAAGAAAAATTTTAAAAAGTGTTACCTATTTATATGAGAATCTGTCATAAACCAAAAGAAATGCTTAGCTTCCATTGTTCAACTTTAAATTCCAAATCCTGAAAAGATTTATTTAAACTTGAAATAAACTTAACATAGCTAAATAAATGCTTATAAAAATTAAAGAAACATTGTGAAGGACTTGCCTGGGAGTCATAGCAGCAGGACTTAATTAGAAAGAGCACAAACTCTTGAAAGGGCATTTAGTTAATGATAGTCTAGTTAATTTGGAAACATGTAAGTCTATTGATAAATCAAGAAATAAAATATTTTACATAAATTGTAATAGTAAATTTTTTTCAATTGAGACTTGAGAATCTGTTAAAAATGGTGAAAAGGGAATAATAAAGGGTATTCTCATGAAAAAGGATCATCATTAAGAAAACAACCTCCACCCATTTTATAATCAGATTTTTTTATTGAGTTGTGTGAGTTCTTTATATATTTTAGATATTAACTCCTTGTTTGATACATGATTTGTAAATATTTTCACCCATTCCATAGGTTGCCTTTTTTTTTTTTTTTTTATTGTTTCTTTTGCTGTTTAGAAGCTTTTTAGTCTGATATAGTCCCTCTTGTTGAATTTTGCTTTCGATGCTTGTTCTTTTGGTGTCATATATAAAAAAATCATTGCCAAGTCCAATGTCAAAGAGCTTCTTTCCTATGTTTCCTCTAGGAGTTTTATGTATTAGTTATTATGTTTAAGTCTTTAATACATTTCAAGTTAATATTTATGATTGATATAAGACAGGGGTTCAATTTCATCTTTCTGCATGTGGTTTTCCAGTTTTCCCAGCACTGTTTATTGCATTGAGTATTCTTGGCTTCCTTGTCAAAAATTAGTTAACCATAAATGTGGTGAATTATTTCTTAGCTTCCTATTCTGTTTCACTGTTCTGTGTGACTATTTTAATGCTAGTGCCATACTGTTTTTAAACACTTTTAATATAGTTTAAATTAGGAGGTGTGATGCCTCTGATTTTGTTCTTCTTTGTCAAGACTGCTTTGGCTATTCAGGGTCTTCTGTGGTTCCATACAAATTTCAGATTTTTTTTTCTCATTTCTGTGAAAAACTGCCATTGGAATTTTGATAAAGTTTGCACTGAATATATAGATGGCTTTGGGTAGTATGAACATTTTAACAATATTAATTCTTCCAATAAATGAACACTAAATAGAAATTTTCTGAGGACATCCAGATAACCAACAAATACGTGAAAAGATGCTCACCATCACCAATCTTCAGGGAAATGCAAATTAAACCCACAATGAGATGTCATTTCAAACCCATTAGAATGGCTATCATCAGGAAGATAAGAAATAAGAAGTGTTGCTGAGGACATGGAAAAAAGAGAATACTTATACACTGTTGGTGGGAATGCAAATTGATTAAGTCACTATGGGAAAAAGCATGCAGTTTCCTCCAAAAATTAAAAATGAACTTCCGTATGATTGAGCAATTCCACTTCTGCGTATATAACCAAAGAAAATAAAAACAGGATGTTGAAGAGATATATGCACCTCCATGTTTATCACAACATTATTCTCAATAGCCAAGACTGGAAACAACCTAAGTGTCCATCAGTGAATGAATGTATAAAGATATGGCATATGGACATAATGGAATATTATTCAGCCATGAGAAAGAAGGAAATCCTGCCATTTGCAATGATATGGGTAGACCTTTAGGACCTTCAGCTAAGTGAGATAAGTCAGACACAGAAAGAGAAATACTGTATGATATCACTTAAAGGGGAATCTAAAAAAGCCTGACTCACAGAAATAGAGAGTAAATTGGTGTTTGGCAGTGTCAGGGAGTAGGGCAATTAGGGATATATTGCTAAAGGGCACATACTTGCAACCAATAGATAAGTAATTTCTGGAGATCTAATGCATAGCATAATGATTATAGCCAACAATACTGTATTATAAACTTCAAAATTGCTGAGACTAGATCTTAATTGTTATCACCACAAAAAAGAAATGATAATTATATGATGTAATAGAAGTATTGACTAAAGCTGCAGTAGGAATTATATTGCAATATATATATATGTATTAAATCAACCTGTTATATGCTTTAAACTTACACAATATTATATGTCAGTCGTATCTCAATAATAATAATAAAAAAATACAACCAAGTAGTCTTCAGATATTTGCCTTGATTATTGCACAAAAACAATCAAGGTTGCTTTGGACTGTAGCATTAAGGACACCTAGCAATGGGTAACAGTCTTCTTGTTAAATATTTAAATATTTGATCATTCGTTGTTGTTAATATTGTAATTCTATTTGTATATTTTTCTCCTTTTAGTTCTGCTTTTACCAGAGCACTCAGTGATATTCATTCCTCCTCTATTTTTCACTTTTATCTTTATATAAGAGAACATAAAAGATATGGACATTTTAGAACAATTGGACTGTAGAATGGTACAATTAGAATAAACTTGAGAGATGATTTTGTCCAACATCTTTATTTTGTGTAAGAGAAGACTAAAATCCAGAAGTAGTTAGTGGTTTACTCATACCATAGCAATTCTCCCAGAATCATTTCAGCACCTTCAATTAGGGACTGGGTTTCAATAATGAGTCAAATGATAATGATGCAGAAGCACTTAATATTTCCCTCAGCTTGACCAAACTTTAAATAGGCTTTTCCTTGCCTCTAGGCCCAGAGCTTCCTTTCCTTAGAATATTTACTTTAGAAAACTTGGAATGATAAATTCCTTCTTTGCCCCATTGAGATGTAAATTTTTTACAAAGCTTCTTTCCAGTTTATAGCCCAAGAATATATTTCTCAAGGACTTGAAGCCATCCTTTCAAATGTAATCATTAAGAAAGATAGTGCCCCTAATTTTTAATCTCTGTGGGAGAGTAGGAGCCTAAGTTCTGCCAGAGCCTTGCTCCAAATTGTAAAACTACCTTCTATCGAAAAGAGAAAGTTTACCTTTGAGTAATGGCAGTTTGTAAAAACATAGGGGCTATGATCCTCCCACCTCAACTCTTGAAAACTCTCAAGCTCTTTGTTTAAATGCGGTTGAGTTCAGACTGAATTCTTGGCCTCTCCTCTATTACAATAACCTTGAATAAAGTCATCTTGCCTGCTTAACTTTATCCTGTGAATTTTTTACTTTGACAACAGCTAAGTGCATTTGGCCAGATAGACATGTTAGAGCAGAGTGTAAATAGAAAAAAGTTCAATAGTTTATTTAACTGATGAAATATTAATGAAGAAGTGTAGGTTTGGGGGGTGGTGTAAAAAGAAACTACTTGTTAAATTTTGTTTTGTTTTTCGTGGTTACATAGGAAGGTGAAAATCATTATGAGTGGGTCTCAGAACTTCTAATGAAAGTGGAATATCACTAAGATTATAACTAAATTCTTGGCATATTTGTCTTGATTTTTGCACACACACGAAAAATCAAGGTTACTGTGGACTCTAGCATTATGGACATTTAGCTTCTCCTCTTGTAAAATTATACTGAATATTATTCAGTATAATATAATATACTGAATTTTATAATAATATAAAATTATACTGAATAATATTCTTAATACATCTACAATTATGATGTAATTCTTATACCTTAAATTAAGAGGGTCTGATTGTATATGACATTTAGCGCAATATTTGCCTTTTTGTGTTGCCGAGAATTCATGTTTGGGAAGGGCATAGGTTGTTTTTTTCAGTAAATATTATCAATTATGGCAAAACAAAATCAATTGTAGTTAAAGGAGAACAGTTAGATTAAGTATGACGATCTAATCATAAGGAATTCTCTAAGCCAGGCACTGTCCTTAGGTAGTACAAATAAAATTTTCAGAAACTTAGACTTCTTAAAAATGAGTAATTTAATGAAAACACAGTTATATTACATACAGACAAATGCACACATTTAACCTTCATGACTCATTTAGAACAAATTTCAAATATAGAGATGATAAAGATAGAAGATATGGTAAATTAAACCAGGACTCTGCCATTTTGTATAGTGATGATAGGAAAACAACACTAATACAACAAAATAAAACATCCAAGCAAAAAACCGTCACCTGATATCAACATCACATTCTATTTCAGTTTCTTTGTAATTTAGAATTATCCTAATTACAAACCACTAATCTCTCCTCCTTGCCACCAAGAAATGTGAGTAAATATCAGATAAATTATAACAAAACAATATGCTTGTCTTTCACTGTGTTTGCCTTATATCTAAGACCCTCTCCTTACCTTGGGGAAAGAAATGGAGAAGAATGGAGTAGTTGCACATTTTAAAAAATTACTCATCTAAATTCAGTATTTATTTTGGGAAAATGGCTTCATGAGATGCTTGTTTAGCAGATTTAGATTTTTTTATTATTATTATTATTATTGGGGACATCCATCTTTACTGAATGCCAATAGCCATATTTTATGTTTTGAAAGCTTATATTTTTGCAAGTCCCTTTATAATTGTGAATTTTGCTACCAATTTAATAATAAATTTAGTGTGATAAAATGGAAATGTTGCAAACCTATCTTTAGATTTATATTATCTTTAAACAAGGGAATATTTAGGCTACTATTACCTACACAAACTGCGTATTTATGTGCTTTACTTAAATTCTCTCACATCCAAAAGCTGAATTGGTGGCTCAAGAATCTGGTAATAGCTGTGAACTTTTTCCCATTTCTTACAGTATTACTACTAGATACAAAGGAATTGATTTGAAAATAATTCATATAGATTCATTCTGTTATATGTTAACCAACAGTCTCCAAACCCTTTTTAGCAAAGCCATATATAGTCATTAAGTGTCACATTTTTTTGAAGAAAAATAGAAATTCTCTAGCATATCTATAGAAATCAGTCTAGGTTTATTTAGATATTCTTTTGCCTCATCTCATATTAGAATAAAAATTAATAGGAAGAAAGTTTGTTGATAAAGAGCTGGGAGTTCAGAGATGGACAGTGAAATATGAAAGGATACCAATCACATGATTTTCTAATTTTTAATATGAGTAAGTAATTAAAATTAATATTAACTAAGTGCCTTGATCCTGACTTTTTTTTTTTAGAAGAACTCAATTAGTTTAAATTATAATTAAAAATAACTTTAGTTATGTTTCAAATAAGGCTGTGATACTAATCATCATTTTTATATCAGTAATTAGTTTATCTCAGAGAATATTCATTTAATTGTGTTGAAGTTTTTAAATAAGCTTTTACTGTAGTTATAAAACTAGCCACTATACTGTTATTCTTAAAAAAAAAACTTTTTAAAGTAAGGGAGATAAAATTTTAAGGGAAAATAGTAAATTTTGCTAATACTTTATGTTTTATCAAACTTTTACTATTTGATCAATTTTCCAGGCATTGATATCTTTAAATGAATTGTTTCATAAGAAAATTATAAACCTTTGTTTTCTAATTAATTGAAATATTCTTTTAAAATTTAGTGTTAGTGACTTTAAACACCCCAAAAAACAAAGTATGTTTTTTATAATAAATTCCTGAGACCTATTAACATGCTAAGCAATATTATTATCTTATGTTAGCTATATATCTCTTTGAACATCTACCTGAAATGGCCATATATTCTGTGCATTACACATTCATTTATTAGTGGTAAATACATGTATGTGTATATGTGTGTGAGTGTGTGTGTGTGTGTGTGTAAAATTTAATTATATCTGCCTTTTTTTTTAAAGAAAATATTTCTATTTGAGCTAGATAGTATGCAAATAAAGCCATTTAAGATAAACATGGAAGAGCTTTGTCAAAATAGTATTCTAATCATTAAGTCTAGTCTTGTGCAGCTGTTGCTTCAGCTTATTCTTCTTTATGGAGGAAGAAATTGAAATCTTTTTAAAGGACATTGGCTTCTGGCATTAAAGAATTCATTAGGATAGCTTGTTTTTCTTTGTTTTGTATCTTTTAGTGTGCTTGTTGTATTGTTCTTCCAGCCTTAAGTAAAATGTGGATAGGCTTGGATGCTGAGACATTTTCCTGACTTATTCACTCATTTTGCTTGCACAACGAACTCTCTGAGATACTCACCATGGATTCTGATGTTCTACATACAGGATAGTAGGAAGAGACCGGAATGGACTGTCTTAGCCCATTTAGGCTGCTAAAACACAATATCATAGACTGGGTAGCTCATAAGTAACACGAATTTCTCTCTCACAGTTGGGGAGGCTGAGAAGTCCTAGATCAGGGTTCTGGCAGATTTGATGTCTGATGAGAATCTGCTCCCTAGATAGCTGTATTTTTATTATAACCTCAGGGGGCAGAAGGGAGGAACTAGCTCTCTGGTGTCTCTTATAAGAACACATCCCAGTCACCAGGGTTCTCCCATTCTTTAATCGGCTCTCAAAAGCACCTAATACCTTCTTCACACTGAGGTAGGATTTTAACATATAAATTTGGAAAAGATATAAACAGTCAATCTATAGTATGTACTATTAAAACATGGTATGTGAGCATTGTTAGGTGCTGGTAACATCAAAAGTCTGGCCTGGAGAATTTATAAGTAGAGCTACTGTACCCCCAGACATAAAATAATGTAAAAGCCTCAGTACCCTGTGTTTTCTAAGACCAGGGACTAGAGCCTAGGCTGTCCACCAGACTGGGGAACCAACAGTCCCTGGTGCCCAGGACCTGAGGAATGACAGAAAGTTCACTCTCACAGGTGCTTTTCCCCCTGTTCACTCATCTTTATAACTGTGGCAAATGAATTTTCCTATTTTTCTCTCTGTGTAGTTTGTTCTCTTTCATAGGAAACACTTTAGTCTGGGTGAGAAATCATAGAGAGAGAATGTGAGAATATAATAAATTTGAGTATGTTGAAATAATTGTCTTCACATTTCTTATCAAGATTTATAAAATATGGTAAAGCCGACTTCTGAAATTCTTTGTACTTGCCTAAGGAGCATCTTTAACATGTACTAATATCCAATTACAATGCTCCACACTGAAGTTAATAGGAAGAGACTTAAATTTACCAGTGAGTAATGGAATAATCTGTTCCTTGTGATCTATCTGTAGGTTCTTAGACAACAACCTTTATCCAGCATTAAGATACCCTGGGATGCCAAAAGAATGGCTATAGGCTTATCTTCACAAGGGTGCTCTCTTAGGTGCTTCTTGTCACATAAACCTTATGCCCCAATATGTAAGGCTTTATAATCTGAGTCAGCTATACATATCATAAAAGCCCAGTTACTCATAAAAAAACAATAGACTAATTTCAGAGAGAATATAAAGCTTAAACGATTGATAATATCTTTTGCAAAAAAATGTTTTAGGCAATAGCATAATGTTTTTAATGCTAATTTAGTTTACATAATTTTAAAATAACATGAAAATTTTATATGGCTTTTCCTCCATTTCTGTGAGTTAAGCTCAGTCAATATATTCATTGTTTAATGCCATTTCAAAAGTGTGTGGCTTTATTTTGATTAATTGGTTTACAATGTATATGAAAAACATTTCTTAAATTGTTTTTATTTAATTTAACAATTTAATTAATGATTTAAAAAGCCCCTCAAACTTAAGCAAAGATTGCAAAAATCATTCATTGAGCAGCTGTGTACCTTTTTGTATATTTGCCAATTTCCTTCATTTGCCACATTTACCATATTGTCTACCTTCGTCTCTCCATCTCTCTGATATTTTTCTTTGGCTGAACCATTTGAGTGTAATTTACAGGCATCATGGCACATTATCCCTTAAAAATTCAACATGTATCTCCTAAGAACAAAGATGTTCTATCATATGTCGACAGTATAATTAACATATTCAGAAATTTAACATTGATATAATAATTATATCTAATATGATGTCCATACTCCAGTTTTGCCAATTATCTCAATAACGTCTTTAAAATTATTTCTTCAATAAAGGATCCAGTTCAGGATAATGTATTTTATTTACTTGCATGCCTCTTTAGTCATCTTTACCCGTGAACAATTCTTCAGTCTTTTTTTGCATCTCACGACACTGACATTTTTAGAAGAATATGTGAATTTGTCTTATTGTTTCCTCATAATTAGATTAGACTATGCATTTTTGGCAAGACTTCTATATAAGTGGTATTGTGTCCTTCCAAGTATAACACATTGGGGAAAATGACGTCAGTGAGTCCACTTTTTGTGTATTAACTTGAGATATTCAATTAAGGTGGCATCTCTCAGATCAATACACTAATAAATAGTGTGTTTAGAGATACTTTGAGATTATGTAAATATCCTGTTCACCCTCAAATTTTAACTGATGTTTTTAGCATTCATAGATAATTCTTGCCCTAATCAAGAATGCAAAATAGTTGCATTGAGAATTTAAAATCTCTTTCTCACACCTATAGACTTATATTCAGTGGATTATAATCCACTGTATTTACTCTGTAGTTTTATGCTGAAATTGTCTAACAATTGGCCAATGGGCGGATCTTCAACTGTCTTCCCATTTTATTTTTAGTATTTTTTAATTTTCTGGCATTAAAAAAAAAAAAAGTTCCAGTCTTATTTTATAGCTTCCCTGCACCAGCCTTGGAATCAGCAATTTTCCCCAAATTTCCAGTTCTTTGGAATGAGCTTTGAAAAGTAAGATATGATTGCCAGATGTGCTCATTTCTATTTGTTGGCTTTAAACTTGGATTCTTTTAACAAAGAGAACTATAAGTATATAGATTGGTAGGAAGATAAGTAGATAGATAATTTTTTTATACAATCATGAGTTTATACTGATATCTTTAATCCTAAACCAATACCACAAAGTTCATTACCACCTCACCCATCCCATTTTGTATTTATATCACTCTTTTCCGATAACATGAACATTGGCTTCTCATAATGTCAATATATTTACTTATTTGCTTTATTTTACAATATGCATAACCCTACTGTGCAAGAAAGAGTTAACAGAGCAGGCTTATATTGTTATCCTTGAAAAGGCCTGCTTGCCAGGTTAGCCCTTGGCTGGCATCCAGGAACTTGGACTTTGAAGTTTTCCCATACTCTTAGCTGGTGAGAGTCTCTCACTGTGCCTAACGCATTTGTGCGGCAATTTGGTTCACACTGTACCTGCTTTCTTTCTCAGGGTCTAGAATTTTAGTACATGCCAGACAAGTGATCTTTCCTGGTTGGCAACATTTCATATGTGTTATCACAATTGCTTGCTGAGGGAATTAAGCATGTCCTGAGTAATTTCACTGGGAAAGGACCGTTGGGAGATTGCTCCTGGTTTCCCCAGACTTCACCCCATTCTGCTTTTCTCTTTGTTGATTTTGTTCTGTATCCTTTCACTGTAATAAATTATAGTCATGAATAGAACTCTATGCTAAATGCTGTGAGTCCCCCAGGGAATCATCAAATCTAGAAATAGTCTTGGGAACCTCCAATATACCTACAAACAGAAAATCTGGAAGTGGAATTAAAATTATAACAATTCTTTGTGGTGTTTAGACTGAGGTTACATAATCAAAACTAATTTTTTTTCTTTCTACTTTTTACTTTGAAATTATTGTAGACTTACAGAAATTATAAAAAAAGGTCAGAGACTCCATGTACCCTTTGTCATTTCCCCAATAGATATATTTTATGTAAGCATAATACAAAATCAAAATAAAACTGACAGTAGTATAATGTGTGTGTATACTTCTGTGCTATTTTATCACGTGTTGGTTCATGCGACCACTAAAACAATAAACATTCAGAAGTATTCTCTCACCAAAGTCCACTTCAGCTTGCCCATTTGTAGTCACATCTGACCCACTACTTATGACCATCACAGGCAATAATGATCTATTTTCATTTCTATAATTTTGTCATAATAAGAATATCACATTCATGGAGTTGTATAGTATGTGACCTTTTGAGATCGGCTTTTTTTTCACACAGAGTAATTCTAATGAGATTAATCAAGTTACTGCCTATATCAATAACTCATTCCCTTTTTAAAAAACTAACAACATTTATATTTTTAGAACAGTTTTAGATCAAAAACAAAAATGATCAAAAGTACAGAGAGTTTCCATCTACCCCCGGCCCCCATGCATCACAATGTCCCCCACCAGAGTGGCACGTTTGTTATAATTGTTGAACCTACATTTACACATTATTATTGCCCAAAGCCCATAGTTTACATTAGGATTCACTCTTGGTGTTGTACATTCTATGGTTTTTGACAAATGTGTAATGACATGTATTCACCATTAGATTCATATACAGAATAGTTTCACTCCCTAAAATTTCCTTGTGCACTATATATTATATTCTTCCCTCCCTCTATCCCCCTAATTCCTGGCAACCACTGATATTTTTGCTGTCTCCACAGTTTTGCTCTTTCTAGAATGCCATATAGTTGAAATTATATAGTATGCAGCCTTTACAGATTGGCTCTTTCACTTAACAATAAGTTTTTAAGATTCCTCCATATTTTTTTTTTGTGGCTTGATAGAGTATTTCTTCTAAGCACTGAATAATATCCCATTTGCTGATTGTACTGCAGTTTATCCATTTAGCTACTGAGAAACATCTTGGTTGCCTCCAAGTTTTGACAATTATGAATAAAGCTGTTATAAACATCTACGTATAGGTTTCTGTGTGAATATAGATTTTCTTCTTTTTTAAAAAAAATTACTATTGACATGCAGTATTATTTTATATTAGTTTACAGTATAGTGGTTAGACATTTGTATAATTTATAAAGTAATTCCCTGATTAGTCTAGTACCTAGCTGGCACTACACATAGTTATTCTAATATTACTGACGATATTCCCTATGCTGTACTTTACATCCCCATGACCATTTTGTAACCACCAATTTGCATTTCTTAATTCCTTCACCTTTTTTCCCCTTCAATTAAGTTGGATAAATACCTAAGGGTGAGATTGCTGGATGATATGGTAAGAATATGTTTAGTCTTGAAAGAAACCATCAAAGTGTCTTATAAAGTGGCTGTATCATTCTATATTCCTACCAGCAATGAATAGCCATTCCTAATATTCCACATCCTCATCAGCATTTGCTGTTATTAGTGTTGTAAATTGTGACCATTCCAACAGGCGTGTGGTGGTATCTCATTGTTTTAATTTGCAATTCGCTAATGACATATGATGTGGAGCATCTTTTCATATGCTTATTTGCTATTGTTATATCTTCTTTGGTGAAATGTCTCGTAAAGTTTTTGGCCCATCTCTTATTTGAGTTTTGTTTTCTTATTGTTGAGTTTGTCATATATTTCAGATGACAATCCTTTGTCAGATATGTCTTTTGAAACTATTTTCTCCCAGTCTGCCTTGTCTTCTCATTCTCTTGTCTTTTACAGAGCAGAAGTTTTTGATTTTAATAAAATCTATCTCTATCAATTATTTCTTTCATGGATCATGACTTTGTTGTTGCATCTAAAATGTCATTGCCATATCCAAGGTCATCTAGGTTTCCCCTATTTTATCTTACTTAAGATTTTTATAAGTTTTTATAGTTTTGCATTTTACATTTAGGTCTATGATCCATTTTGAGTTAATTTTTGTGAGATGTGTAAGATCTTTGTCTAGATTCATGTTTTTGCATGTGGTTGTCTAGTTGTTCCAGCACCATTTGTTAAAGAAACTGTCTTTGCTTCATTGTATTGCCTTTATTCCTTTGTCAAATATCAGTTGATTATATAAGTCTATTTATGGGCTCTCTATTTTGTTCCATTGATCTATTTGTTTGTTTGTTTGAGTATGTATGTATGTATGTATGTATATATGTATTTATTTTACCAATACCTCATTGTCCTAAAATGGTAGCTTTATAGTAAATCTTGAAGCTGGGTAGTATTAGTCTTCTAACCATTCTTCTTTAATGATGTGTTAGCTATTCTGGACCTTTTGACTCATAAACTTTCAAATTGGTGTGTCAATATCCAGAAAATAACTTGCTAGGATTTTTACTCCAATTGCATCAAATCTATAGATCAAGTCGGGAAGAACTTTATTTTGACAATATGCTTTCTATCTGTGAACAAGGAATATTTCTTCAATTATGTAGTTTTTTTTTGAAATTTCATTTATCATTTTGTAGTTTTCCTCAGACAGATTTGTGCATATTTTATAAGATTTAATTAAGGATTTTAGTTTTTGAAGTGCTAATTAAATAGTAATGTGTTTTTAATCTCAAATTCCACTTGTTCATTGCTGGTATGAAGGAAAGCAATTGACATTTGTTATCTTAACCTTGTATCCTGAAACCTTGCTATTATCATCTATTATTTCTAGAGGTTTTTGTTTGTTTGTTTGTTTGGTTGGTTGGTTTTTGTCAATTATTTAGTATTTCTACTTAGATGATTGTCATCTGCAAAAAAGCCTATTTGATTTCTTTTCCTTATAGAATTGCATTGCTAGGACTTCTAGAATGGTGTTAAAAACAGTGGTGAAAGAGGACAGCCTTACCTTATTCCTGGTCTTAGCAGAAAAGCTTTTAAGTTTCTCACCATTAGGTATGTTTGCTGAAAATTTTTTGTTGATATTGTTTATCTATTCCTAATTTGCTGAGAATTTTTATTATGAATGGATATTGAATATTGTCAAATGCTTTTTCTGCATCTATTTGTAAAATCATGCAATGTTTTTTCTTTAGCTTATTGATGTGGTGGTTTACATTAATTAATTGTCAAATGTGAACTACTCTTGCATGCCTGATAAGGATCCCAGTTGATTTTGGTGTATAATTTTTTTTTATACTTTTATGGATTAAATTTGCAAATCTTTTTTGGAGGATTTTTGCATCTATGTTCATGTAAGATATTGGTCTATAGTTTCCTTTTTTGTAATATTTGGAGGGTCTTGGTATTAGAGTAATATTGGCCTTATAGAATAAGTTATAAGATAGTTCCTCTGCTTCTACCTTCTAAAAGATTGCAAAGCACTGGATAATATCGTCCTGAAATATTTGGTAGAATTCACCAGTGAACCCATCTGGGCTCAGTGTTTTCTGTTTTTGAAGGTTATTAATTATCGATTGAATTTCTTTAACAGATGTAGGCCTATTCAAATTATCTATCTCTTCTTGTGTGAATTTTGGTAGATTATGTTTTTCAAGGAAATGGTCCATTGTGTAACATTGTTCATAAGATTTCTTTATTATCCTTCTAATGTTTATGGGATCTATAGTGATGTCTCTTTTTAATTTCTGATGTCAATAATTGTGTTTTCTCATTTTTTTACTTAGTTAACTTGACTAGAGTTTTATCTACTTTATTGATCTTTCAAAGAACCAGCTTTTGGTTTTATTGATTTTTCTCTACTCATTTTCTGTTTTTACTTTCTCAGATTTCTCCTATAATTTTTGTCATTAATTTTCTTCTGTTTACTATGGATTAATTAATCCGCTCTTGTTTTTGTAGTTTTAAGGTAGAAGTTTAGATTATTGATTTTTGATCTTTTCTAATATATGCATTCGATGCTACAAAATTTCCTCTAAGCACTGCTTTTGCTGTATCCCACAGATTTTGGTAAGTTTGATGTTAATTTTAACATAATTAAAATGTTTTAAAATGTTTTTTGAGATTTTCTCTGTTAACATTAAGAATGTCAGAGGTCATGCTTGAAAGCAAAATCTCAACAGAAAAATGCTTCTTAGAATGACAATTTGCAGTTTCATTTATGCGTTGTAATTAAGGACAAAGTAAGGAAGATTACATGAATGTGGGAGGAGAAAGCAAGGTGGGTATTGGATTGCAGAGTAGTTAATATTATGTGATTAGTTAAGAGATAAAGGATAGTTTTGCTTTTGAGTGGTCTGAAAAGAGTCATTTCAAAGGTGTGTTAACTAGAACCACAGAAACAATGAACAGTGATAGCTTAAGGCCAAGATAAACCTTCTATTAAAGATTTAATAATGACTACCCACCAGGATCTGCCTAGCTACAAATCTATGATCAGATCACCCTGTGAGGTTATTTTCTGCAGAACCTCTTTTTCTCCACATATATTTGATCCGTGAGTTACTTAGAAGTGTATATTTAATCTCAATGTATTTGGGCATTTTTCACCTATTTTCCTGTTATCAATTTCTAGTTTAAATAAATTTCTATTGTTTAAAAGCCATTCAATCTATGATATTTTTGTTATAGCAACACAAATTGACTTAGACAATAGCCAAGTAGATGTCTAAGAAGACTACTCCTATAAGAGGGAATAGACAAAAGTCTGAAAGTGGGAATATGTCTGGTTTATTTGAGATTCAACAAGGAGGTTAGTATGCTTGGAGCAGGGAGAGCAGAGTCTAATGTAGATAAAATTGCAAATTAATGGGAAACCAGATCATGTAGGATCTAATAGGGCATTTTAAGGACATTTGCTTTTCACTGTGAAAGAAATTGGAAGTCTCCTCAGGGTTGTGAGCAGAGAAGTGGCAAAATAAATTTAGATTTAAAAAGATACTCAGCCTAGACTATGTGTAGATGCCTTAGGAGTTAGATAAAGAGTAGATAAAAGAAACTTGTTTGAATATGCTTGAATTAATCCAGGTTATAGACTTTAGAGGCTAAGTAAGGCAAATGGAAAGGATAAGATGTGGTCAGAAATTGGAGATATTTTGAAGGCAAGCCAACAGAAGGTTTTGATAGTTTTGGGTGTGTGGAGTGAGATAGGTCAAGTGAAGAGCAAGAGAACAGTGTCAAATGCTGGCAGTTAAGATTAGAAGACAGGAGGAGAATTACTAACTAATCAGGCTCATGTTTCTTAATAATTTTTAAATTATTCTATTTTGAAAAAAATTATATTTTATGCACACTTACAAATTTTAGAGAATATTTTGTCATGCTAAAAAAAAACCCCACATGTAAGAAGAAAATATTTTTAATGATGTATTTCTGCAAAAACAAAATTTTTTTAGGAGACATTCCCTCCAAATCCAAAGACCATTTACATTAAAACATGAGAAATGGTATCTAGAATCAATGATTACTACTTGAGATAGAAAATATAAATGATACAGTTATTGCTAATAAGACCCTTTTTAAATTTATTAACAATATTTATTTTTATATTAAATAAAATATATGGTTATAATGTTTTATTTTTATCATGTACCAAATTGTTATATTTCATGGCTATGTTAAAATAATATCATTCTTTGTTCTCAGAGTAATACAGTAAAAATTATCTCCAGAAAAATAGTAGAATATTGGAATCAAGTTAAGCATAGGAAAATATTCTTTCTATTAAAATATTTTCTGTTAAACTTTTAATAAAGGTCACCTAGAGAATGAACAAATATATTTAGAGTCACTAAATCAATCTATTTCAATGCCAAAAATAATAATTAGAGGAAATTTTAATGTAAGACTTATCAGAGAAAGACTTCTCATTTTGGGAACTGTAATACACACATTTAAAATAAGATTTAAAAAACATCAAATGACTGATGGAGTAATTATGAAAAATGGAGTTATATTTGAATGCATACATTATACTGCAGGTGTGAAATTCAGACTACACTGGAATTATTAAAATAACATTTATTTTTTGAAGTTAATAAGAAAAAGTTATTAAATCTGACAATATTTGTTAATATACAAAGAATAGTATAGAACTTTAAAGTACAATTACATCCCCTCTTATAAAACAAGTATGTTTTAATATGTTTGTCATACTCAAGAATACTATTATATTTTGTTCTTCTCATCCACAATATAAATCATTCCAAGATTTAGTTTGAAACTATATTCACATTTTAAGAGGGACCAGTTAATAGTCATGAAATTATAGTTATGTTGCACCATTTAGCCATACAAAACATTGTGATTTTAGATGAGGGAAGAAAAACAGAGAGGATTGTAATCAACTAGTAATACATATTCTTGTAGAGTGAAACATTTGCAATGTGGAGTATTTGTCGACTTAAATGTCCAAACCTGTAGAGAATTTTTATAAGAATTTGAGCCAAACTGACGACATTGCAGGGCGGCAATATCGCAAATGCTTCAGAGCATGAAAGTTTGCAGTTTTTTTATGCATTTGGAATTAAAGGGGAACTTAAGGAAAAGTACATAAAGGTGGAAGAGAGCAAGGTGAGTATTGAATTAAAGGACAGCTGACAAGATTGTAGTTTTTTTAAGGATGATTACCCTTCTTAGGGTCTGAAAAAGAGGTATTTCAAAGGTGTGTTAACCCATTAACCTAAATGCTCCGGAACAGTGGACGGGTTTTGCTTAAGGCAAAGATAAACCTTTTACTAAAGAACTTAGAGACCTGGAGCATGGCTTACCAGCATGACCTGCCCAGTTAGGAATTTATGATCAGATCACCCTGTGAGGTTACTTTCAGTTAGATTTATTACAGCACTCATTTTTTATTCACATATTTATATACTTATTATGTTTAGCCTGACTTTTTTGGAGAGTTCTCGTTTTACTGCTTTATCTTTTTTTTTTTCAATATGGTGACATTGGTTAATAAAATCCAATAAATTTCAAGTACATTTCAACAGTACGTCATATATATATATTGCATTCTATGTTCACTGCCCATAGTTAGATTTCTTTCTGTCACCACATATTTTACCCCACCTACATCCTCTCTCCCATCGTTCCGTCTGGTAACCATTAGTCCACTGTCCATGTCCTTGAGTCTCTGTTTGTTTGTCCTGTTCATTTGTTGCTTTTAGATTTATATCCCACAAAAAGTGATATCATGTGGTTTTCAACTTTTTCTGTCTGGCTTATTTTGCCTAGCATGATTATCTCAAGATCCATCTTATTGCCATATCTAATAGAACCTATCCTCAGTTTTTTCCTGGTCAAAAATTTGTGTAGATTTTTATTCTTTTAAGTGTCCTTTGTGCCTTCTAGTAGTCCACACCATTTTCCCCACTGCAGAATAATCTTTTAATTGCTACTGATATCTTATAATAAACTTATTTCCAAGTCAATGTAACATATTTATAATCTATCCATGTACATGTCACATGTACAGATCTGCATCTTTAATTACATCTAAATTTAATTTAAAATTTAAGGGGTTAAAAATTCACTTAAATTGAAGAGACAGGTACTAGAAAATTCTTATTTTACCTCCATATGCATTTCTCAATAACAAAAGGTGTTAAAAACTTTAGCTTTCTTCCTGTAAGTAACTTATAAATTGCCTATATAAAGTGATGGACAAAAACAGATATGATGGATCCATCATCTCAAGTCTCATGGGGACTCTGCCCAGTCACCTTCTCTCTATTTAACTTTTAGCCTATCACTTTCACTCACCACTTTATCTGAAATAATACAATGGTAAACTAGTAAGTAAATAATTTTCCTTGAGCTCTATAATCTGTTCTAGCAAATTATTGAAATTGAGGAGAGAGTCATGGAAATCTCTAATTTATTACCATTCAGTCAGAAGCACACATGGCAACTTGGACTTGCTATTATTGTTGACTGAAGTTGTGGGAAGGGGCACTCTTATGGGACTGAGCCTATTTTTCTGCTTTTTTTTTCTTTTTTTTTTTAATCTTCATCTTTATTTTTATGTCATTTTCCACCTAGGTTACAAAAGTACTTAATACATATTTAATATCTTAGAATCTGAGATCTATAATTTGCCTTTCTATGGTGATACATAATTACTTCAGAAATTTAGCTAATGCTATTGCATTTTCCAGATTTTCTATTAAAATCATACAGATTTGGGAAATCATTACGATGAATTACTTTCCTCTTAAATATTAAAACATTTGAAAGAAAAACAACTTTACCATTTAATAAGACAGAAATTATTTTCACTTTATGGAAAGAAAGCCAAGATTCAAAGATATCAAGGAGCTTCTCCAGTTTAGATAATAAAGAGGGTTTGATGGGAGCAATGGCACATCATAGTATTGTCAGGATAGCACTTAGAAAATAAAGTACTGAAAGGTAAAATGGTAAAAAAATATATATGTTTTATATAAAACCACATACAAAAAACATATTATTGCAATCAATTTCCATTATAGACTCAATTTGACTCTCAGGCATAGCATTATTGTTACAGAGTTGACAAATTTTAGGCTATTTTAACTGGGAAGAAATAGTATAATAATGCCTCCATATACTTGCAATTTTGGTATATTCACTGGTTCTTGATTACAGAAATCCTGAAAATAAATTTCTATGCAATTACTTGCTTAGTAATCTGGTAACAGATACTTGCTTAAATAAAACTATATGCTTTATTAAATGAGTGCGTGTGTCTATCTATCATCTATCTATCTATCTATCTATCTATCTATCTATCTATCTATCTATCTATCATCTATCTATCATCTATCTATCTACCTACCTATTATCATCTACCATTATCATTATCTAGTGAAAGAGGGAATGAGAAATAAACTTAAAAGTTTAGAAACAAGAGTTGGCTTGTGAAAGACTTTTGTAGTAAATAGTGATTTCTTGAAGGAGGTTTCATTGTTTTGGCACTATCAAAAATGGGGTTCACAATAAGAGAAATACCATAGCAATTAAACCTGAAATAGTGACCAAATAAACTGTGCAACTGAAAACTGATTTCCTAAAGATTGTTGTCTTACAAAGAACTTGAGTTGTGTTTCAACCCTTGGCTAGAGGAGAACAGGATAGTCGAATGTTTCACCTAGAATATACATAGTTGGGGAGATTCAATACCTTAACAGGAAACGGTTATGTTCAGAATTGGAGACAGATCCTGGGCAACCAAATGGAACTAAAAATATATTTATTTTATTCAGAAGCTAAAGTCATTTTCCAATGAAACAAATTCTTAAATGATGATTTACATCAACATTAATATCTATGATTTGTTTTAACACTGAGAAGGACCTTTTTTTCTCCCTTTGGTTAAAACCAAACTAAGTTAAATAAAACATATTTGGAAGACACAGAAAGATGCAATTCCAGAGAATTAATAAATGCAGTTGATTATTGTATGGAAGAGTTCCCAATTAATTTCTCTTGTGGTAATTTAAGGTAGACTAATTTCTCATCTGATAAGAAGAGTTTTCTGTAGAGCAGGGGTATAGAAGAAAAAACATCTTAAATGTCTTGAGGTCCTATGTTCAAAGATTCTTTAAAAAATATTATCATTTTATGGTATATAAGTTTTAAAATAATACTAAAATGATTCTTAATTAAAGGATTTGATGTTTTATTTAAGTTCCTATGATATAAACAGAGGTAGAAATATTCCAGATCATTATTTATACTCCATGCCCTTAAAAATATTACTTTACATCCAATGTTTTCTCACTGGACCAAAGCATGAGAATAAAAGTCATAATTGAAATTTTTATAACAAAGTCTTGCAAAGTCCTGTGAAGTGAGCTCCACTCAGCCCTCTCGAGGAAAACCTTCTACCTCACTGACAGCTCTAGCAACCAAAATGAGAAATACTGGGTGACATTATCTGGCCCTTTCTCATCTATTATTTTTTGCATAAATTCTGTCTTGTTTCTTTCCAGACTTAAGCCTTTTTAATCTTAAAATTATTTTATTTTCTCAAAATGCCTAACATAAACAAAAGATTTGGCTTTCAAACTATTGTCTGTCATGAATTTGAAATATTACTTAGAATGTCAGAAGCAGAATATTTTAGTTTCTCTATATAATCTTTCTATAAGGTTTTAAATTATGAGAAGATGAATGTCAGAAACAAATCAAAAGAGGCACTGAAGACAACTTTAAGGAAAACTTTGGCGAATGCATATATTTACCAACAAATGATGCAGTTAGCTCTGTATCATTATGATTAGAATATTAGTTCTTAGATCTCCTTTTCATTTGGTTCTTTGATATAGTTAAAGAATCTTTATAATTCTTTTTAACTCTAAAGGAGTACACTTTTAATGATATTTATTTGTTCAGTACCTCCTATGTGGGAAAATAAAATGCAATATGATTTGAATTAGAGTGTTACTAGTATACACAAATGTTACTTACAGGTCTTCAGGCACTCACCACCTAACACAAAAACTGTATTCCTATTCTTGATCTCCAAGAGGTACTTCCTAATAGGCTGATGTCATGATCAGAATTCATAATAGTACAGTATAATGATGTCTTTTCTCTCAGTGGGATGAACACTAGCTGGCATAGACAAACACATAATATAGTATGAAATTGTCTAGTCATATCATACCTTCTCAGGATACATATGACTTAAATCAAATGTGATATTGATCTAAGACTAGTTCAGAACATACAGATATTCAGGGCCAGTATCATTCCATGAGATTATTTGAAAAGAAGATTGATGTTAAGCTGTGTCTACATAAAGAACTATTATTAAAAAATATGGTGTTTTACATCCAGACATAGGCATATATATTAATTAATAAAACAGAATAAGTCATGGACCACTTATGGAACAATATTACTGAGTATATTAGTCACGTACTAGGTGGTGTGATAGAACCTCACTCTTGGCCCCCGAATCTACTAATGTGGATTGATTATGAGTCTTTTACATTTAGACATGCAGAGATCCATGTTTTCTTTATCTTCGGAAGCCACCATACCATCTCAATGCCTGATGTCCAACTTTGCCAAGATAAGAGAATCAGTTTTATCGATCCTATAAAATTGGTAATGAAATTAACGCCCATTTTCTTATGTAAAGGTATTAAGCAGTATTCAGTGTTCCTGTGAAAGATATCAGAGTATAAATCACATGAATATATATGGCTATATAAATATGCTTGAAATTACTATATGCGTGTATATACATGTACATGTATATATGTGTTGTGGGTGCCAGGCCTGGCTGGCTCAAGGTCTGGCTGTGATCCAAGGCCTGGCTGATCCGGGGTCTGGCTGTGATCTGGGCTCCTGGCTAGGAATAAGGACCCGGATATAGCATTAGCGTAGTCGAGCGCCTGCGCTTAAAATATGCAAACATACTTCAGCTTATTGGATAACGCATGTGTGGCTGAAGGCCACGATTGTACTCTGCTATGTGTGGAGCCATGTGGTCCCCTGGAGAGCAGAAGGGGAAAACAAGAAGGGCAGCAGAAGAAGTGCGCACAATACCGCATTTCCTCCAATAGAACTGCACTTCCCAACCAAACTGCGCGCCGCACAATAAAGTTGGTGCGTATTGTTTCATTCTCATATTGGCCTTTTCTACATTCTTCCAACGGGGCATCTCACCATTGAACCTTCCCTTCTTGATTAGCTTACCACTGACACTTGGCGTAGCCAGCACGATGAGCTCGGTCTTGACGTGTATATATGCGCATGTATGTATGTCTATACATGTATATAACATACACACACATATGTTCTCATCTATATGTACAAAGTATATTAATAGTGTTATATGTAAATATACATTATATATGAGTGTATATGAGCATATATACACGTATACTCATATATGTAATGTACTTATGTAGTGCTTAAGCTCCATTTTTATAGCAACTATATATCTTCATTTTCTTAATTAACAATATATATTAGTATACACTATGGGATGGGCCCTAGTTGTTAATGCATATTTACTACAAGAGTGATTTGCTAATTGATGGATTATTCAACCATTTCTTATTAGTGCATCTGCAGGTATATAGTATTTAGATATATTTGTATTTCTATTTGTGTTATAATAATTTATCTGTTGGAAAATGTTGTATGAGCAGACTACTAGGTCCTTGCTTCTAACATTCTATTTCTTTCTTCATAAATGTTTCAGAGAGAAATATTAGAAACATATATAAATAGACACTAAAGAATTACTGGAGTAATTCGATAGACTCCTGCTTCAGCAACTTTATTTGAATCTTTTTTATATTTGTTGTTTACAACAACTCTGGATAAAATGTAAATTTTCCCACAGGTTCTTAAAATAGATGTGTTTAAAAAAATTCTCAGGAGGAACATATGAGTTGAATAGTAAGAAGTTTTCCTTTTATAAAGCCTCTTTAGCATATTTCTTCTGGGGGCAATTCAGGCAGACTAAACAATTTTGACACAAATAAGAGCTGCTTAAATTATAATTTAAAAAGAAGTCTTGAAATAGGTATGTCTCCTCTTGAAAAGAATTGACGTGCATGTAGTATGAAAACTCATTCGCAAAAGATAATTGGAGCATTTTTCTTTTATCTGTGAGGTGATTCTTAATAATCAGAAAGTGTTCTAAGTTTAAAGATGAGGGAAAAAAAAGGAAAAAATCCAAGTTAATTCAAAAATATTGAATGAACTACCTGCCAATAGAACTCTCTAAAAAAGTTTTGTTCTTAAAATATATCTACTATGCCTTCTAATATTAGTATTTATATTATCTAAAATATATAAAATAATCCCTAAAAGATATCAGCAAGTTCTCAGATGTGTTATAAAATTTTAAACAATGCAACATTCTTGGTTTAACGATAAATAGACTATAAACTACATGTCTTAGCTCAGCTACTATAACAAAATGGCATAGACTTGGTGGCTTAACATTAGGAATTTATTTTCTCATAGTTCTGGAGACTAAAAGTCTAAGAACAAGATGCCAGCATTGTTGGTTTCTGGTGGGAACTCTCTTACTGGCTTGTCTCTGGTGGTCTTCTCCACCAAACCACCATGAGAAGAGAGAGAAAAGAAGCAAGCTTTCTGGTATCTCTTCTTACAGTGGTACTAATCCCATGATGATGGCCCTACCTTTATGAATTTATCTAAATCTAATTATTTCCCAAAGGCCTATCTCTAAATAACATCACATTGGGGCTACAGCATGTGAATTTGGGGAGAACACAGTTGAGTCTATAGTACATTATTCATAAAAGGGAAAATAACATTAATGAAAATAATTTAAATCTATATAAAAGTAACCAAAACTCATAGTGGGAAATAATAAAAAAGTGAAAATAAATCTTTCATAATTTCATCACTCAAAGAGAACTGCTGTTAATATCAACATGTATATAAAATATTCAATTCAAGAAAAAACGAAAAATACACAAAATGCCAATAGTAATTGATTGGATAATTTCTGGGTGATAGCCCCCCGAGTTAGTTAGATAAATGTGTATATATGTATGTTTGTGAGACTGCATGTATGTGTGTGAATGTGTGTGTATGTATGTGCGCATATGCTTATATTCCCTCCCCCCCCCCATAATTAAGAAGAAACACAATGCTTCCATATCGGTTTCTCCCAAGACTACTTAACAGGAGCTTTCAATAATTTTGTCACTTTAAGAACATTAAATAAATGGAATCACACAGTATATGACATCTGAGTATTAGCTTTCCACTGAGCATAATTCTCTGGCAGGTTATCTAGGTTATTGTGTGCATCAATACTTCATGCATTTTTTTATTGCTAGGTAATGTGCCATGTTATGTATGTACACATTTTAACAATTCAGCTACCAAAGGGCACTTGAGTCCTTTCCAACTTTTGTCTTTTTATAAATAAAGCTGCTATAAATATTCATGTATAAGTATTTGTATAAGCATATGTTTTATCTCTCTGGGATAAGTATTCAGGAAGCAATTATGGGTCATATTGTAGTGACGTGTTTAATTGTATAAAAAAACTATCTGCCAAACTGTGTTCCAGAATTGTATCATTTTACATTCCTATCACTAATGTATGAGTCATCTACTTTCTCTGAATCCTCACAATTATTTGCTATTGTCAATAGTTTTTTAAAATCTAAGTTTAACCGTTCTTTTACATACTTAGTGATGTCTCATCATAGTGTTAATTTGTGTTTTCCTGATAGCTAATGCTGTTGAATATTTTTTCATGTACTTATTTCTTATTGGCACATCCTCTTCAATGAAATTTCTATTCAAGCTATTTACTTTGTGTTCTGATCACCCAATTTCAACATGGTGGGGAGGGTGGTTTCCCACAGCACCAAGCAATTCTTGAACATCAGCAAGGCATCCTACAATTCAACTCAATTCTGACACTATGTACCTGGATGTAGAATCAGATCCCACAGGTTAAGGGCTCAGTTCTACAAGACTACCCCCACCCCTGACTTTAGACACCAGTTGAAATGTAGGTAGTGCTTCTGATCAACTGGCTATAAATCTGAGTTTCCAAGGACCACCTCCTTGGGTACTATTAGTTATCTAAAGTGTCTCACAGAACTCAGAGAAATATTTTATTTACTAGATCACTGGTTTGTTATAAAAAGATATGTAACTCAGCCACAGCCAGGCAAAAGAGACACATAGGGCAAAGCATGGGGAAAGTGCGCAGAGCTTCCATGCTCTGAGTGTGCTACTCTTTTAGCATCTCCATGTGATCACCAACCAGGAAGCTCTCCAAATCCTTTCCTTTTGGGTCTTTTAAATGCTTTATTAAATAGGCACAATTGATAAAAATATTGGCCATTGGTGATTGATTCAACACCTAGCCCCTCTTTCCTCTCTGGAAATCAGGAGTTGGGACCAAAAGTTTTGCTTTATTCATGGTTGATTCTGCTGGTAACCAGACCTCATCTTAGGCGCTTTCCAAAAGTCACCTTATTAACATAAACCCAGTTGTTGTGGAAAGTGGCTTGTTGTGAATAACAAGACACCCATTCATTTTTATGGCTATAAAGTGATTTCAGCAACTGAGAAAAGAAGACCAAGTATGACAAAAGATGTTCCCATTACTCCTATCACTGAGGAAATTCCAAGAATGTGGGGAGCTGTGACCAGGAACTGTGAAAGAAGATCAAATATGTATGAAAAATAATAGTTTGGTCATCTGAATGACCAACCAAATATATATATTTTTTATAAATCATATTATCCCATTTGATATTTTCCAATCAGATTTTAACTTTTTACTGTTTAGTATATATTCTACATACCAATCCTTTCTTGGATATATAATTTGCAAATTATATCCTCTCAGTTTTAGCTTGTCTTACATAGGGCAAATATTTTTAACGTTGATGAAGTCCAATTTAGTAGTTGTTCTTTATGAATCATGTTTTTGGTATTAGGCCTAAGAATTCTTTGCCTAGGTATAGATACACTATATTCTATTTCTTGTTGTCTCTAAAAATTTTGTAGTCTTACAGTTTATATTTAAGTCTGTGGTCCTTTTGAGTTAATTTTTATATGAGGTGTGAGGTTTAGGTTGAAGTTCACCTTTTAGCCAATGAATATCCAATAGTTTTAGCAGCATCTGTTGAAAAAAGTTATTTTTCTCTTTAAGTTACTTTTTCTACTTTGTAAAAAACAATTGGAGAAAAAATACTTAGGTAAAAATTTACTAAATATATGCTGGATTTATATGTAAAAAAACTGAAACACTGATAAAAGATATTATAGAAGAACAAAATAAATGGGGAAGATACTCTGTATTATAAATCAGAAGACTCAGTATTATTATTAAAATGTCAATTCTTCCCAATTTTCACAATATATTTAATACAATCCCAATCAAAATACCAACAAGCTATTTTGTAGATGTTGACAAACTGATTCTAACATTTATATGATAAAAACAAAAGAACTAGAATAGCAGGGCAATACTAGAGAAGAACAAAGTTCAAGGACTCACATATCCAATTATAAGACTTACTATAAAGCTATAGAAATAAAGACGGTACAATATTGGCAAAAGAATACACACATAAATCAATAGACTAGAATGGAGAGCCTTGAAATAGACTTGCACAAAACAGTCAAGTTATTTTTAACAAAGACACAAAAGGCAATTCAACGGAGAAAGAAAAGTATTTCCAACAAATTATACTAAAGCAATTAGATGTGCAAAACTTCCATGTACAAAACATGAGCTTAGATTGACTTATAAATTAATAAAAAATGAACTCAAAATAGATTATAAACCTAATATGTGTGTGTAAAATAATTGATATGCTAAAAGAAGAGAGATGTTTTTTTATAAATCACTTTCTTAAAATTTGAGAAAGCAGAAGACAAGTGGAAGACCCTCCCCATCCCCAAAAAGAAAAGAAACAAAGAACAATAGCAATGAATAGAAAACAATTACAAATGGTAGATATTGATCTACATATATCAATAATTACTTTAAACATCAATGGTCTAAATATAGTAATTAAAAATCAGGGATCTTCAGAGTAAATAAAAACAGGATTCAATACTATATTGTCTGTAAGAAAGCCACTTTACATTTAAAGACTCGGAGAAATTAAAAGTAAAGGGATGGAGAAAGATATACCATGCTAATATTAATTTTTTAAAAAGTGGGAGCAGCTATATTAATTTCATACAAAGCTGACTTCAGAAGAAGGAAAGAAATCAGAGATAAAAGGGGCATATGTAGTAAAAAGGGGTCAATTTTCCAAGAATACTTAGCAATTGTTATTGTGTATGTTCCTAACAACAGAGTGTCAAAATTGATAGACCTGCAAGGAAAAATAGACAAATCCACTCTCATAAATAGAGTCTTTAACACCTCTATCAATATTTGATCCAATAATTGACAGATTATTGAGGAAGTAGTAAATCTAAATAACATCATTAATTAACTGTATCTATTTACATTTATGGAACATTTTATTCACATTCTTTTTAATGTTACTTTAAATATTTAACAACTGTATTAGTTTACTAGTGATGTTTTAAAAAAACTACCATAAACTGGCTAACTTAAACATAAATTTATTTATTTTCTTAAAGATCTAGATGTTTGAAGTCCAAGATCGACATGTCAGTGAAACCAAAAGCTTTTTCTTTCTTATGATGTTTGTGAGGAAGAATCTGTTACAGTCCATATTCCTAGCTTCTGGTGGTTTGCTGGCAATTGTGGACATTTCTTGGTTTTGGCAACGTTACCTTGATTTTTGCCTTTATCTTCACCTAGTAATCTCCCCATGTCCAAATTTCCCCTTCTTATAAGGACACCAGTCAAATTCTATCAAGACCTACACAAAGTACCTCACCTCAACTAATTACACCCACAATAACCCTAATTTCAAATAAGGTAACATTATTAAGTACTAGGGTTGGGACTTTAACATATGAATTTTAGCACTACACAACTGACAACCCATAATAACAAATAGGGCACATTCTGGGCTATAAAACATACCTTAATATAAGTAACAGAATAGAAATCAGACAAAGTATCCTTTCAGATCACAATAAAATTAAACTAAAAATCAATTACTGAAAGAGAGCTAGATTATCCCTAAATACTTTGATATTAAACAACAAACTCCTAAATAATACATGGGCCAAAGTCTCAAGAAATTAAAAAATATTTTTAAACTAAGTGAAAATTAAAATGCAACTAGTCAAAATATATAGAATGCAGCTAAAGCAAGTACATAGAGGAAAATACATAGCATCTTATGTGTATTAGAAAAGAAAGATCCATAATTAATAATCTAAGCTTCTTCCTTAGAAAACTAGAGATAGAAGAACTAATTGAATCCAAAGTAGGCAGAAGAAAAGATAATAAACATTAGAGCAAAAACCAATGCCATTTAAAACAGGAAATCTGTAGAGGAAATCAATGAAACCAAAAGCTTCTTTTAGAAGAGTAATAAAATTGGTAAACCTCTAACTAGGCTATCAAAGGAAAAAAAGGGAAGGCAAAAATAACTAATATCAGAAATAAAAGAGTAACCTCCACAAATGATTATGTAGATAAAAAGATATGAAAAACTGTGCCCATTAATTTGATAACATAAATGAAATAGACCAAGTTTTTGAAAGGACACAATTTACCAAATTCACCAAATTTTACAAAAGGAAAGAAGATTCTGAATAGATCTGAATCTATTCAAGACATTGAATCAAAACATTTAAAGAGGAAATTAAAGCATTTTTCTACAATCTATTCCTGATAACAGAGGCAGCAGGAACACTTCCTAACTCATTGTATCAGGCTAGCATTACCCTAATACAAAATGGATAGAAAAATATTACATTATAAGAAAGGAAAACCACAGACCAATACCTCTCATGACTTTAAATGCAAAAATGCTCAACAAAATATTACTAAGTCAAATTCAACAATGTATAAGAAGAATTATATACTATTATCTAGTGGGATTTATTCTAGGTATGGAAAGCTATTTTAACATTAAAAAACAAATTAATATAATCTATTATATGAACAGGCTAAAGAAGAAAAAAATCATGTGATTATGTAATAGATCAAGAAAATGCATTTGACAAATTTAACATCAATTCATGATTAAAAACTCTCAGCAAACTAGAGTTGACCTCCTCAGCTTAATAAAGGATATCTACAAAAACCTACAGCTAATATCATACCTGATTATGATAAACTAGATGTTTTCCCATTAAGAACTGGAACAAAGAAAGGTTGTCCCCTCTCACTACTCCTAATCAATATCATACTGGAAATCCTAATGATACAAAACAAGAAAAACAAACAAAAGGTATACAGATTGAAAATAAAGAAATAAAACTGTTTTTGTTTCCAGAAGACATAATTTTCTATGTAGAAAATCTCAAAGAATCATCAACAACAAAAACTCCTGAAACTAATAAACTATGATATTAAAGCTGCAGGATACAGGTTAATATAGACAAGCCAGTTACTAGCAATGATTAATTAATACTTGAAATTAAAAACACAACAACATTTACATTAGCACCCCAAAATGAAATAGGTATAGATGTAACAAAATACAATAATATTTATATATGAAGAAAATTTTAGAACTGATGAAAGAAATCAAAGATCTTAATTAATGGAATTAAATTCTATGTTCATGAGTAGGAAGACTCAATATTGTTAAGATATCAGTTCTTCTCAATTTGATCTATAGATGCAATGCCATGTCAGTCAAAATCTCAGTGAGCTATTTTGTGGATATTGACAAACCGATTTTAAAATTTATGTGGAAAGGAAAAAAAACCATCTGAGGAGTTTAATACTTGAGTTCGAGAATTACTATAAACTGCAATAATAAAGGCATTGTGTTATTTGACAAAACAATAGACAAACAGATCTATGGAGCAAAATAGCCTGAAATAAACCTACACAAAAAGTCAACTGATGTTTGACAAACAAGTAAAGGCAATTCAAAAGAAAAATAATAGTCTTTAACAAATAGTGCTAAATAACTATACACAGACCTTACATTTCACAAAATTAACTCTACATAGATCACAGATCTAAATGTAAAACGCAAAACTATAAAATTTCTCTGAGATAACATAGGGGAAATCTAGGTGGCCATGGGTTTAGCAATGGCTTTTTAAATAAAATACTTTTAGTATTAAATAAAATACTAAATAAAATACTAAATAAAATATTAAATAAAATACTAAAAATCCATGAAAGAAAAAATTGATAAGATGTACTTGATTAAAATTAAAAGTTTATTATGGTGACTACTTTAGGTATATAACTGTTGAATAACTATGCTATATACCAGAAACTAATACAATATTGTATGTTAGCTATATTTTAATAAAAATCTTTTAAAAAATTAAAAGCATCTTCTCTGCAAAAGACACTGTTTAAAGAATAAAAATCTAAGCCACTGACTGGGAGAATATATTTGCAAAACACATTTCTGAAAATAGCTTCACATCCAAAATATACAAAGAAATCTTAAAATGCAACAATCTGATTAAAAAATGAACAAAAAATTTAAACAGACACTTCACAAAGAAGATACACAGATGAAAATAAGCATGTAAAAAATGCTCAAGTCATATGTCATTAGAGAATTGCCAATTAAAACAACATTTAACTATATATCTGTTAGAATAGGCAAAATACAAAACAGCGATCGCTCCAATTGCTGGCAACGATATGGAGCAACAGGAACTTTCATTCATTGCTGGCGAGGATTTAAAATAGTAAAGCCACTTTGGAAGACAGTTTGGCATTTTTTATAATGCTAAACATACTCCTAACATACAATCCATCAGTCGTTCTCCTTGGTGTTTACTCAAAGCAGTTGAAATCTAATGTTCACACAAAAACCTACCCAAAAGTTTATAACAGCTTTATTTATAATTGTACAATATTGAAAGCAGCCAAGATGTTATTCAAGAGGTGAGTGAATAAACAATCCATCACACAACCATACATTATTCATTCATTCACCAATATTTTTCAGCAATAAAAAAAAAAAAAAATCTCTGAAGACGAAAAGGTGCTCAGAAAGTTTAAATGAATGTTGTTAAGTGAAAGATGATAATCTGAAAAGACTACATACTGTATGGTTCAACTATGTAACATTCTGGAAAAGGAAAAAAAACTATGAAGAAAGTAAAAAAAAAGATCAGTCATTGTGAAGGGTTCACAGTAGAGAAGAAGAAGGAAGGGGTTAATAGGTGGATTAATAGGAGATTAATAATTAATTTAATTAGGAGGGAGGGATTAATAAGTGGGAGTTTTTAGGCAATGAAGGTCTTTTGTATGATATATAAGGGTGGATCCATGCCTAATATTTGTCAAAACCCATAGAATGGACAGTGCAAAGAGCAAACCCTAATGTAAAACATGGATTTTTAAAAATAATAATATGTCAATATTGGTTCATCAAGTATAACAAATATATCCCACTAATTCAAGATGTTAATAATAGGGGAAACTGAGTCTGGTGGGAGAAGGAATAATTTGAGAACTCTGTACTTTCCTTTCATTGCTCTGAATACCTAAAATTGCTCTAAAAGTAGTCTAAATAATTAGCTTGGTTTCTAATTATTAATTAAAAAAATTTTTAAAATAAAACACAAAACTGAACATTAGTCACAGTAATGTAGTTGATAAAATTGTTTTCCATAGGGGTACAAATTAATAATTTTGTAATTACTATGCATGTTACTGGAATTGAAAAATTAAGTATACAGATGATGAGTAGTAGAAACCAGGTTTCTTAGAATCACTGAGAAAGTACAGAAAATCAAGGGGACATGGCCAAAATAAAGATGTGATAATGAATTAAAATTAGAGATATCAGTATGAACTAATGTTTACCTTAATATATATGCAGATGATTACATATTAAAATATTTATTGAAATCTGTATACAAATGGATTTGTATACACAAATGGATTGCCTTTTAGAGTCACAGAAAATCTAGTAGCACACATAGCATTCTGAATTTGTTTTTTAATACACTTGTTCAGTAAAAGGAGAGATCTTTGGAGAGATGTCTATTCTAGGACTAAAGCAGGATATACACAAAATAACCCTGGAGCTTTTTTTTTTTTTTTTTCCAGAAAGTAAGGAAGTGCTCAACACACACACTATTTTAATCAGAATTTTTTTTAAAATTAAATTTATATGGATATTTTTGTTTTAGAGAAGTATGAGAGATAAATCAAAGACTTCCAGATATAAAATAAATAACTTATTAAGGCTAAAATTTCATGGGGGAGGTGAATGGAAATACACATTAGTGGAGAATAATAAATGTTATAAAATCTCAATATTAAAGAAGAGCTTATTCATCTATTTTAAATCAATACTGGTGCATTAGTATGGTATTTAGATGATGTTAATCACTTTTAAAGAGGTAACTTTATGTTAAAATTTACAAAAATGCATTATTTGGAATATTATAAATTTATGATGAAAATTTTAGATTTTAATTTAGTGGATATGTGTTTTCAAATACATTTTAGAGAATAATAAGAAAAATTGTTTGATGCCACAGGTCTAGAGAATCCAAAATAAACATTTTTCTTACATACATTCGAATGGTGCTATAACCTAACTTGGACTAAAATTCTTGTGAGCATATAATTTGTCTTCTGGTCTCATTCCATTCAGTTAATACATTCTCCTCTACTCAGAATGTTACAAAGCATTTTACACTAACAATGAACTATACGACCAATCCTGATCGGTAAGAATGAGAGATGGATGGATGGGAGGGAGGTGGGGTGGTAGCATGAGGGAAATTAAGTAGAAAAATAAAGCTTAGTTCATTTTGCTACAACTCACTCTTTAGTTTATATAATATTTATGATATTAGGATCATGGATAATTTAGTTTTAATTTTTATCCTTATACTACAAAGTGTGCTAAGGTAGGAGGAGGAAGATGTTCATATGGACCAGAATTATTTGAATTATGAAGGGAGAAGTAGGATCTGTAACCGTTAGAGAGATAATTGTGCTTCAGAAGAAAAACATTAATTCCAAAGCAAGAGACATAGATTACTAATGTGTGAATCTAAGAATTTATTCAAGATAGCAGCAACATTAATCCATAAATTATCTAAATGGCTCAGAGTATTATTATAGGCTATTTATCATGAATAGATGACTGTGCTACTTAAGTATGTATAAGGGGATAGGGTCTGCAGTATTATGATATTAGCAGCAAAAGAATGACTCTGTGTATCAACAATGCAAGGGCTCTGAGGTTATGGAGTTTTTTAAGGCTTCTGAGAAGTCGAAGTGCACGCATGGTTTACACAGTCAGCTCCTTTGGGTTAAGCAGGACCAAGCAAGAAGTAAGAGCAGGTGTAGCTATATTTCATTCCCCAAGTTATTAGGGTAAACCCACTGATGTCATAACTAACTAGAAAAGAGGCCTCGGGTTTTTGTTGAAATGATCTTTTACATATTTTACCATATATCATAAAATATTTTCCAAAACATTATTTGTATTACTGGTATAATATTTCTTATTTATATACTATTTATTTAACCATTTTTTTTGTGTTGAATATTTGAGTTATTTCAGAATTTTTAAATATTATAAATAATGCTATAAAGGATTTATTCCTTTATTCTTTTGTTCCAGAAATATTTACGTCTTCTTATGTGCCAGGAATTATGAAAGTTTCAAGGGGAAAATGGTGAGGTTAAAAAAATGCACTGCAAACAAGATTACTATCTTAGATTCTAGCTTAGGTTAATATCTCAGGATCAAATCTTTGCTTTGAAATTACTGGTTCATACCATGTAAACATTTTATTAAATAATTTTTAATTTTTTCATTACATTTGGCATACAATATTAAATTAGTTTCAGGGGTACTACATGGTGATTGGACTTTATATATTTTACAAGAGAGTACCTCAATAAATCAGGTACACATCTGACACCATATACAGTTATTACAATATTATTGACTATTTTCCTTATGCTATACTTTATATTCCCATGACTATTTTGTAACTACCAATTTGTACTACTTAATCCCTTCCTCTTTTTTACCCACCCCTCAAACCCACTCCCTTTTGGCAACCATCAAAATGCTCTCTGTATCTATGAGTTTGTTTCTGTTTTGTTTGCTTGTTTATTTTGTTCGTTAGAGTCCACATGTAAGTGAAATAATATGGCATTTATCTTTCAAAGTATGACTTACTCCACTGAACACAATACCCTTTGGGTCCATTAGGCTACTGCAGATAGCAAAATTTCATTCTTTTTTTTTTTTTATGGCTGATTAATATTACATTGTATATATCCCACCTTTTCTTTGTCCAGTTATCTATTTATAAATAGCTTGCCTCCATATCTTGACTATTGTAAATAAAGCTGCAATGAACATATAGATGCACATGTCCTTTTGAAGTGGTGTTTTGAGTTTCTTGGGATAAATACCCGGAAGTAGGATTGCTGGGTCCTTCTTTGTCTCTTGTTATAGCCTTTGTTTTAAAATCGATTTTATCTGGTATAAGTATTGCTACCCAAGCTTTTTTGTTTGTTTCCATTTTCACAAAATATCTTTTTCAGTCCTTTACTTTCAGACTATGTGTGTCTTTTGATCTGAAGTGAGTATCTTGTAGGCAGCATATGTAAGGGTCTTGTTTTTGTTATCCATTTAGCCACTCTGTTTTTGATTGGAGCATTTAATCCATTTGCATTTAAAGTAATTGTTGGTAGATATGTAGTTATTGCCATTTTATTGTTCGTATTTTTCATCTTTTTTCTTATTCTTTTTAAAGAAGTTTCTCTAACATTTCTTGTAATACTGGTTTGGTGTTGATGAACTCCTTAGCTTTTCTTTGTCTGGGAAGCTCTTTACCTATTCTTTGATTCTAAATGATAGTTTTGCTGCACTTCTCATTACTCTGAATATTTCCTGCCAATCCCTCTGGCCTGCAAAGTTTCTGTTGAGAAATCGGCTGACAGTCTTATTTAGAGCTTCATGGTTAGTAACTGATTAGGGAGCCCCCTTGTAGGCTTTTCTCTTGCTACCTTTAAGATTCTCTCTTTGTCTTTAACTTTTGGCATTTTAATTATGATGTGTCTTGGTGTGGGCCCCTTTGGGTTCATCTTCTTTGGGACTCTATGTACTTCCTGAGCTTGTATGTCAATTCCTTTTGCCAGGCTAGGGAAGTTTTCCATCATTATTTCTTCCACTAGGTTTCAATTCCTTGTTCTTTCTCTTCTCCTTCTTGTACCCCTATGGCACAAATGTTGATATGCTTCGATGTTGTCCCAGAGGCCCCTTAAATCATCCTCATTTTTACAGATTCTTTTTTCTTGTTGCTGTTCCTGTTGGGTGTTTTCTGATATGCATATCTTCTAAATTGCTGATTTGATCCTTCTCTTATTTTAATCTACTATTGATTCCCTGTAATGCATTCTTCATTTTGGTTATATATTCTGCATTTCTGACTGGTTCCCTTTTATGTTTTCAATCTCCATTTTTATGTTTTCTATATCTTTGTTAAAGTTCTCACTGAGTTCATCTACTCTTCCTTTAAGCGCATTGAGCATCTTTATAACCAGTGTTTGGAGCTCTGCATCTGGTAGATTGCTTATCTCCATTTTGTTGGGTTCTTTTTCTGGAGTTTTGTTCTGTTCTTTCATTTGGGTTATGTATCTTTACCTCCCCATTTTAGCTGCCCCCACCCCCCATGCTTGTTTCTGTGTATTAAGTAGGGCTGCTATGCCTCCTGGTCTTAGGAAAGTGGCCTTATATAGTAGATGTTCAAAGCACAGTCTTCCCTGGTCTCCTGAACCAGATGTTCCAGGTGTGTTCCTTGCATAGGTTGTGTGTGATCTTCTGTTGTAGCTGAGCCTTGATTAGTGTTTATATGTTAGTTGGAGAAGTTGACACTCAGTCTGATTGGCTGCAAGAACTGGCCAGTGAGGGGCTAACACTATAGAGCAGAATTGGCTTTAGTGGGCTCTGGTATCTGTCCAGACTGTGCTTTGGGTATGTCATCCTTGGATGCAGCCCCGGCTGGAGCTCTCACTCTAGCTACCGGCATGCCAGTGCCCAGAGACTCCTGGGAGGGGCCCTGATGTAGGCCAAGTTAAGCCGCAGCCAGGGCAATAGTCACCAAGCAATCCACAGATGTCTTCCACCTGTGCTGAGCTTGGAGGTGCCTCAAGAGGGCAAACCACTAACAGAGGTCGGCTGCTGCTGTGGCTGGGCTTGGGGCTGCTCGGCAAGAGGTATGGAGCATGCCGAGGCCAGATACTACTTGTTTAGGTTTTACAAACCTCTGAGAGTTTTTAGGAAAGTCCATAGTATGAGCCAAGACAGGCCATTTTTATGGAAAAGCCACTGGAAGAGGCTTGGGTGGGCCCGAAAGTTGGGAGGGGCAGGGTCTTAAGGATTTACCAGGGAAGGGCGACCAGTGTTAGATTGATGGAGATTCAGCTATAGTGGCCACCTAGGTCTTTATGCTGTGTGAGGGGCGGGCAGTTATCTCTGCCCCACTTCTGTCTGGGGGAAAGCTGCCCCTTCAGTTCTTACCCTGAAGCCAGATATTCAATTCCTTCCCATATGCTTATGGAGCCTTTGAGCTGCTGCCCTAATGCTGGAGCTCAGTGCAAGTAAGTCCATCACCAAGTAAATTTGAGCATGGGCCTCTTAAGAGAAATATCTGTGATTCCAGCCACCCTCTGTCTCACTCAGTCACAGTCTCCTCTGGTTTTCATAGCCAGAATTTGTGAGAACTTTTCTTCCCAGCACTGGAATCCTGGGTATGGGAGCCTGGTGTGGGGCCAGGACCTCTCGCTGTTCTGTGGGGGCTTCTTATGCTGAGATATTCTCCTGATTCTCAGATATTCCTCCTGAACATGTGGGTGTGAGACTGCCATGTTCAATGTCTCTGTACCTCCTACCAGTCTCAAAGTGGCCTTTTCTATATGTTCCCAGTTGTAGGACTTCAGGCAACTTTCAATGATGGTTGTTCTGTAATTTATTTGTAATTTCGATGTGGTCGTGCAAGGAGGCGAGCTCACTATTTACTTACTCTGCCATCTTAGCCAGAACCAAGTAAACATTTTAAATATCTTAATGCAGGTTCTAAAGTGTTTTCTTGAAATATAACACTTTACCTTCTCATCATCTACATTAGAGGGCATCTTATTCTCAGAAACATTGACTATTATTTTGCAATATTAAAATAGCTTTGTTGAGGTAATATAATTGACATTCAATAAACTGACATACTTAAAATACATGATTGATAAGTTTTGACATATATAAATGAGCTTGTGAAATTGAATTTTATTTTTAATATTTATAAATTATATAAGAAAACATTTTGTTTTTTAATTTGACATTTAAATGTAAATTAATTTAAATATTTTATTTTTAACTAATTTTATTCATATAGCATTGTAAATTTTTCTTCTGAGAATGAAATATTTTTATTGATTTAATCATAATAACCTTATAACATATTAGTCCCAATCATTAAGATTATTAAAATTTTATTTGACAGGTCTCTTATAAACTATGTCTTGTTTTATTATTGCTTTTTATAAACTTCCAGTTATAAGATGAATAAGTTCTGTTTATCCAATGTACTGCAATGTGACTATAATTGACAATGCAGTATTGTATACTTGAAAGTTGTTAATAGATTTTATATGTCCTGACCACGTACAAAAACTGGTAATTATGTAAGATGATGAATGTGTTAAGCAACCTTATTGTGGTAATCATTTTATAATTAGTTCTTTATCATATTATACACCTTAAACTTACAAAGTGTTTTATGTCAATTATATCTCAACAAAGCTGAAAATATTTTAGTTATTATTAAAGTGTAAAATAATAAAGTAATAGAAAATAATACATAGATCATATTATTCTTAATATATTTTTGATAATATATCATATTATACTTTATAATATATCATATTCTTTATTACATATCATTTACATATGTCACATTAGTCTTCATGTTGTAGTTCTCAGCTTCAGCAAAATAAAAAGAAATTATTTTTTAAAACTGCTTTACTTTAAGAAAAAACCTTTAGATCCAATTTCAGTCATGGTAAGTGATTGCTGGTTTTGTTCTCTGTCAATATTATTTTTTAGACTAGTACGACCAAAAATTAGAAAGTCTATATGTTAAGGAAACATAAATGTCCATGATGATATCAGTTTTACACTGTATATTGGTTTCATATTGCTGCAGTAATAAGTTACTGTAAACATAAGTTTATATAACCCAAATTCATTATCTTACAGTTCTGTAGGTCCTTAAGTCCACGCAGGTTTCACCCATTCAGGTCTCATTAGGCTACGTTCAAGGTGTCAGCAGGTTCTATTATTGTTGTTGTTGCTGTTGTTGTTGTTTTAGAGGCTCTATAGGAGAAAGATCTGTTTTTTTTTGTTCATTTTGGGTTTTAGTGGATTTTCGTTCCTTGCACTTATGGTTGTAGGAATCAAGTTTTCTGTTTTCTTGCTGGCTATCGACTGAGGGCCATTCCCAACTTCTAGAGGCTTCCACATGTCTTGACTCACAGCTCCTTTTCTCCATCTTCAAAGCCAGCACCATGAGGTTGAGTCCCTTTTAGATTGCATGTTTTTGACCTTCCTTCATCTGTCCTCACAGCTCTCTCTGATCACAATCAGGGAAGTCTTCACTTTTAGGCCCTTATGCAATTATATTGGGACCACCTGGACAATCTAGGCTAATCTCCCAGTCTCAAAGTCCTTATCTCTAATCACATCCACAAAGTCTCTTTTGCTGTGTATTGTATTTTGATTTGGAAAACTAAACAAAAAGAATTTGTTCATTTCTTATAATACAACTTTCACAGAAATATTATATATGGTGGATATAATATATAGTTATATATTATACATAGTAATATATAGATAAACACAGAGAGAAAAACTGTAAAATATATAGATCTATTATTATATATCTGTATGTATGAATATAAATATTTTTTCTTATTTTATTTGGAGATAGTACTATTTGTATATTTATATCATATTCATGTACCTATGGAAAAAACAAATAATCACTCTTAGGGATGGGATTTTGTGGAGAAGTAGAAAAGAAGGACTTTTGATTTTTACTATTGTCTTCTATACTGCTTTAAATTTTTCAATAAACATATAGCTGTTATAAATATTAAATGATATCTTTAAAAATTTTCATAAATGAAATTATTATGATGTTATCTATTCTTTTCTTCCATGTCTTCACTACTTCATGAGAATAGGTGTCGTTTTGTGTGTAATTTCTTCCTTGATGTTATTTCCTGAGACTAAAACAATGGTTGGCATATGACGGTCACTGAATATTGAATGCCTGAATTCTTACTAGATGGATATGATCATGTTCTAAAGAGACAAGATTAATTCATGATTATGGTAATATACTATCACAAAAAATGGTAAATAGTCACACCTAATTTTTTCGATGCTTTATAACATTAAGTCAAGTAGTCTTTAAAAAGGAAAGAAATATGTAATATTTTTAAAGTTCTGTTATAATGATTAAAATGAAAGAAAATGTCAGTTCTGTCATTTATAGGATCATCTCCATTATCTGGAAATTATATGAAACAGTGCCTGCCAGCCAACTTTATTGCCATGAAGATCTTAGCATGATACATTTAATATTAATCTCCAACTGAAGTTATTCATAAAGTGAGTGCATTTTTAATGTGTTAAAGTATCAAATGGCTAATTGTAATGATTTAAAGTCTAACTCAATTTTGACATGCTTGCTTTGCTTTTTCATCATTTATAATATATTGAAAATCTTGAAAATCAAAATGTCCTGAGCCTCTTTCAACCTCTGAGACTATCTGATGGGAAACATCTGAAAAATGCCAAGTGCCCTGAAAAGTTTTCTTTTTTAAAACCCTTGTTCTAAGAAGTTATTTATAAATTCTGACAAAATGGGACATTTAGGCTCTAAGTGTTAATTCCTAATGTGTATAGTTATTTTCTCTATCATATTTTATATAGGAAGCATTAAATTTAGCCTTTCAACTCTAAATTTAATTCTGTCTCTCTGTCTTGGTCTTTCTCTCTCTCTTTTCATGTTTTATACTTCACTGGGGATACTGACTATGGGAAAATGTATGAGAAGTCAATCAAATTTAATTGGTTAGTTCACTGATTAAACCAGGCACTCTCTAGGTGTTCTCATATATATGATTCCATTAATGTTTTATAAATATACTGTGTATGGACTCGAAAAAGATTAGTTCAGTGGAGAAAGGTTAAGAGAAAAATATTGAACATTTTGTTGATTTCCACATTAGTGTTTATGTTAGGTCTACCAAAGGTAAGGCTGCCACTCCTCCCTGGACTAGAGTGTACTTCAAAAATTTTTTTTTTTTTTTTAACACAGGAAACGGAAACTTTGGCAAACAAATTGGGACAAATCAAATAGCTTAATGTGTCTTTATTTCTTTATTAAGTAAATTCTGAGCAATGTCCATGTATTACTAGCATTCCTTTCAGGCTTGTACAGAAGTTGGAAATGCCTAAATTTATTTGTAACTTATTTTTGCTTTATTAGGAACACAGAGAGTTATGTTCCTTAGTCTATCTGGTAGTGCAGGAATATCACAAAGAAGGTAGGATTTCTAATAAAGATGATTGTAGGCTCATGGTTTTCAGATGTTAATTATGTTTCTCAAGATAGATACTATATAGCTTATCTTCATAATTTGGCATTTCTTCCTTTAAAGCAATTTTTAATTTAGTACTTCCATAAAATCCTTTGAAAACAGAAAATATTATTTATGTTTGAACACTTGGGCACCTTTTGGAGACTGACCTTCAATAATAATATAATTAAGGAACTTTATTTTATTAAGCAATAATAAAATCAATTTGTTCAATGCGATTGTGACTGTGATCTTGTTCATCAAAATAATTAGGCTATATCTGATTATTAAAATTACCAAATTGGTTCTATCTATAGATTTCTTTGAAAAATTTCTCCAAAATATTAAAAAAAAACTTTACAGATTCTATGATCTAAAAATCTTTGTCTAACAAAGAATTAAATAAAAAATGGTTGAATTTTAGTAATATGTAGACATTATTTGAAATTACACAGGCTTTGAGGAATAAACAGAAGTTAGCAAAAACAAAAGTATTCTTTCATGTCTGTTACCTCCTTTGTAGAACTATTTATTCAATCAAACAAAAGATTTAATTTATTTTTAAATTTTAAATAGTTAATTTTTAGTTCATGTAGACAATATGCTAGTGTTAGCCATTACCTGAGATATCACATTGGCCTATTGGGCCTGCTGGTATTAGATTCATCACTAGGCACTTTCTTGTATTAGTATAAATTGATTGATATTTCAAAATACTACTTGACAAAAAGGAGAAATTGTGGTAGATTGAGTACATGTTTGATTTATAACCCTTTCAATATGCTAGGAAAAGAAGAGAAGAGAAAATATTAGCATAAGCCCACTGAAAATACAATAACAGTGATATAGCTTCAATCCTCTCTGATGAGGATTCTTCAAATTTCTAATAAAATTGGATAGAATACTAAAATTATGGCAGATTCACTTACACACTCTCTTCTCCATGAGATAAAATATACTATATAAATAAAATACATAGATGAGCTCAACAGAAGGATTTTAAATCACCACAATGAAAAAGTAAAACATTCAAAGTTAAGCTACGTAAAATCAAAACAAGTTAAACCGTGTATGTGCCATGGTACAGGATGATGGAAGGATCAGGAATATTGTCTTTGTGGATTGGAGCTTAGAATTTAAATTCCTAGATGGGCACACTAATTGTGGTCTTTGGACTTCATAAACTATACAGTGGAAACAGGACTCTATATAAATCTAGTTCCTTCGAATGTTTAGGGTCTCCATTTAAAAAAAGAAAACTCATCCACTGGCTCAGGGAAACAGGCTGTTTTTATAGTTTAAAACTAGAATAGAATATAATATTTAAAATACAATACCTAGTTGAGAAAAAAGAATGAATTGAAACCAAAATTTTGTAAATTAAATAATGTATGTATTGATAATTCTTTCTATATATCTATATACACATTTACACATTTTGTGTACATAATATAAATTTTGTAGAAAAAGAGAAAACAATTTATATGTAAAAAATACATTGCCTACTAGTGTCTAAGAGAACATGCATCATGAAACATTGTCACTTGTTTCACTGGTTTCTATGGCATCTGTCACAATTTAGAGAATGAAGTGCCAAGTTATAATATTGAAATGTGTCAAAGTGATTTTAAAACAAGAATATGAGACGTAGAAACAAACTTAAATGCCCATTAATTATATCATCCTTGGAAGAAGGAAATACATTCCATAATATCCATGACCAGTGTTCATCCAAGGTCAGCTAGAACACTTGCAGGGATAGAAGCTCTCCATTTTGAGCGTCAGCCCATTGCCTGTTGGAGCTCTAATTATTATTTTGAACTGAAATCTGCCTCTACATAATTACCATCCACGAAAATTTCTTTTGTTATCTAAAGCCCACAATAACTCTAGTCCCCATTTCCCATCACAGTACATCAAATATTTCATTGTACTTCTGTATTCCTCAAGTCTTGCCTTATGTAATTAAAACCATCTCATTCTTTCTTCATGTTTTCTCATATCATACAACTTCAAGGCCTTTTACTCTCAAGTCTAATCTTAAGTTTTATAGATACTTATAAATATCATTTTTTTTTAAATGCTGGCAAGGAAATATAAGTGAGACATTTCATGTTTAATTGGGCTGTGGTGGAGTACTGTGCAGCTAATGACTTTTTAGATCTGAACATTATTTTTTGGTTAATTCTGCTTTTTATGAAATTAGATTTGTTTTTCTAAAAGCATATTACATTTTCAAAATCATTTGAAGCTTCATCATTTGCTTTTTTTGGGGTTTTGTTTACTATTAATAATTAAGTCTTTTATATCCTTTAATTTTGTAGTTTTTTTTTCTTTGAGTATAATTAAAGAACTTCACATTTATCAGAATATTAATCTTAAATAGCAGGTTTGTTATTGGAACTAGCTTAACAATAGTGTTAACAGAATTCATTCTTTAGAATCCTGATTTTGCTAACTCATGCAATAGCTTTCCAGCTCTCTTACAATTGTGTATAATTCAACATTTAAGTAAGAATGACTTCTTAAAAATATGTTTCTGAGCTCATATTTAGTTGACATAATTTAGCACAATCATCCCTGGTCTTTAAATGCCATCTGCTCTGACTGATCAGTGTTTGTATCATGCTTATTATCAATTATTTTTAGTATCATTTCTGTTCCATCTAAGAGATTGATTCAAAATTTTAACTGTAATTGGATGAGACTAAGGAAAGAGTTTAGTAACTCACTTCTAAAAATATATAGAAACATTTTTGACGGTCATCATATTTTTCTAATTATATCAGCATCTGTGTAAAGTTTTTCATGCATGCCAGTCAGCACTGAAATGTTCTCAAAGAGCTTGGTGAAGAAAAGAGTACACTTAAACTCATTCCTTAGACCTAAATTTATCTAAAATTGATATTTAATAATTTTTAACAAAACAGAAATTTTTGGTATGTTATATTTAATGCACTCATGAAAATTCCATATAATCATATCATTCTTTCTTATGTTTTCAGAAACAATCTGTTTAATGTAATCTGGAATTTTGCCAAAATATATACTTGCGTATATAAACATTTATATACACAGAAGATGAACAACCAGAAAACCACAAAAATGAATAGAAATTACTCAAGTGTGGGATTAATATTAACAACTAGTCTTTATTATTAAGCTGTTGATCAAGTTCGAGCCAGAGGCAGCTTTGATAGGGTGTTTAACTCCGTTCTTACTTTCTTTCTATTATTTTAGTTATAGGTAGTTCCTTAAACAACATAATACATTTCTACCTTTGTTTCGATGTGGACAAATAAGTGTCATGCCACTTATCTCAAAGAAATTATTCACAGAATATTTTATGACAGTTTAATATCTCTGATGTTTACCTGCACAGCAGTAAAAAACAGCAAACACATTGTATTAAAGGCATTGCCTTAGTAAACAGAACAAAAAAAGTAAATTTCTTCTAGGATAAAGCCTTATGGAAATGCTTGTGGGCATCAACACAGATATTTACCTGGAGGCTACAGAGTCTATGAGATGAGTTGAAATTAGTTTTATACTATAGTGTTAGATACGAGGGTACCACATTCACAATTCAGTTCCTGGTCTATAGAATCTATCAAATAATGGGTCAGTTTCATGACCTCCAGAAAGTCCAAATTGCCTAAGAAAGGTTCCTACTATTTCCAGTTATGACAGAAACCTAAAATGCTATTTCTTCCATGCTAAAATGTAAGGAAAAAAAAAAAGAAAACTCTCATTTTTATTCATATATATATGGTATTATGATATTTTCACATAAATGGATACATTTCTTTTATACGGAAGATTTTATTCTTTGAACTAGTCATTAAACCCTGAGGTGTAAATGTCAGGAAGCAAGGGATAGCATTTTGAGAAGAATACACCATTTCTCTTCAGAGCCTCAGATTTCCTTTACTAGGTTTGATTATATATCATATTATGTACAAAAATAAATGTAACTTGGATTAGAGACATGACTATAAGAGCTAAAACTATAAAATTAGAAATACATGAGTGTAAATTTTCATGACCATGGGTTTGGCGATGACTTCTTAGATATGACACCAAAAGTCTAAGACATAAAGAAATAAAAAAATAAACTGAATTTCATAAAAATTAAAAAGTTTTGTGCTTCAAAAATGACTATCAAGAAATGTGAAAAGATGACATACAAAATCAGAGAAACAATTTATTGATCATATACTGATAAAGGACTTGGATTGAAGATGTATAAAGAATAATAAAACTACCAATTAAAAATAGGTAAAAGCTTTGAATAAATATTTCTTTAAAGAAGGTATAGAAATGGCCAATAAGTGCATGGAAAAATGCTCAAGATCATTAGATATTAAGAAAATTCAAATTGAATGGGGTGAAGAATTAAAGAAGTACAAATTGGTAGTTGATAAATGGTCACAGGAATGGGGAGCACGGCATAGGGGATGCAGTTAGCATTAATGTATTGGCTAGGTGGAGAGCCAGAGGAGAGAAAGAGTAATTAAGGGGATTGTTTCATAAACTATATAAATGTCTAGCTAATGTACTGTATACTTGAAACTAAGAAAATAAAATTTAAAAAAGTAAAATTAAAAAATAAAAACTTTATAAAAATTAAAAAAAAAACAATGGGATATTACTTCAGACCTAATAGCATGTCTATGATCACAAAAGCAGACAATAACAAGGGTTATGCAGAGAAACTGGAAACTTCATACACTGCTGGTGGGAATATAAAATAGTGCCACCACTCTAGATATAATTTGGTGACTTTTAATGTCACACAGAGGTACAGTGTGATCCAGCAATTCTAATTGTAGATATCTACTTCAAAAAACTATAAACATACCTGTGCATTAAAAGTTTGTATGCAAATAACTATAGAACCAGTTATTCAAAATAGAGAAAAAGTGAAAACAATCCAAATATTTATCCACTTGTACATGGACAAACACAGCCATTATACTGAAGACCATATATAGTATGATTTTATTTATAGAAAAAAATCTAGAAAAGGCAAATACTTAGTGACAAAAAATAGATTTACAATAGTGGTTCCCTAGGGTTGGTATTGTAAAAGGAGATAGGCTACAGTAGGCATTGGAGATATATTTTTTGTAATATTTTTATTTTTAATTATAGTTGGCATACAATATTACATTAGCTTCAGATGCACAACATAGTGTTTAAACATCTGTATAACTCACAAATTGATCACTCCAATAAATATAGTACCCCTCTGACTCTATACACAGTTTTTATAATATTATAAACTATATTCTTTATGCTATATTTTATATCTCCATGAATATTTCGTAGCTACCAATTGGTACTTCTTAATCTCTTCCTCCTTTTTCACCGACCCCTCCAACCCTTTTCCCATCTGGTAACCCTCAAAATGTTCTCTGTATCTATGAGTTTATTTCTGTTTTTGTTGTTGTTTATTTGTTTATGTTGTTCTTTAGATTCCATATGTATGTGAAATCATATGGCATTTGTCTTTCTCTATGTGACTTACTCCACTCAGCATGCTACCCTCTAGGTCCATCATGAAATATCTTTCTCCATCCCTTTACTTTCAGTCTGCATGTGTGTCTTTTAATCTGAAATGAGTCTCTTGTAGGCAGTCTATATAAAGGACTTATTTTCTTATGCATTCAGCCACCCTTTTGATTGAAGCATTTAATCCTTTTTCATTTGAAGTACTTGTTGATAGATATGATATGTATTTATTGCCATTCTTTATTAATATTTTTGATGCTTTTTTTCCCTTCTTCTTAAAGATCTTCCTCCAACATTTCCTGTAATACTGGCTTGGTGGTGATGAACTCCTTTAACTTTTTCTTGTCTGAGAAGCTTTTTACCTGTCCTCCAATTCTAAATGATAGCTTTACTGGGTACAGTAATTTTGGTTTTAGGTCCTGGCTTTTCATCACTTAGAATATTTTGTGCCAAGCTCTTCAGGCCTGCAAAACTTCTGTTGAGAAATCGACTGACAGTCTTATGGGAGTTCCCACGTAGGTAACATTACTTTTCCTTTGCTGCTTTTGAGATTGTCTCTTTGTATTTAACCTTTGGCATTTTGATGATGATGTGTCTTGGTGTAAGCCTCTCTGGGTTTATCTTGTTTGGGACTCTCTGACCTTCCTGGGGGTTTATGTCTATTTCTTTCACTAGGTTAAGTAAATTTTCCATCATTATTTCTTCAAATAGGTTTTCAGTTTCTTGCACTCTCTTCTTCTCATACCCCTATGATAGGAATGTTGTTATGTTTGATGTTGTCCCAGAGGCTCCTTAAACTATCCTCATTTCTTTGTATTATTTTTGTTGTTGCTGTTCTGATTGGGTATCCTCCACTACTCCATTCTCTATATTGGTGATTCGATACTCTGCTTCATCTATTCTTTTGATTCCCTCTAATGTACTCATCATCTCAGATATTATATTCTTCATTTCTGACTGGTTCCCTTTTATGTTTTCAATTTCCATTTTTATGTCCCCCTCCCCCCCACCACTGTTAAAGCTCTCACTGAGTTCATCTACTCTTCCTCTAAGCTCATTGAGCATCCTTATAACCATTGTTATGAACTCTGCCTTTGGTAGATTGCTTGTCTCCATTTCATTGAGTTCTTTTTCTGGAGTTTGTTCTGTTCTTTCACATGAGACATGCTTCTTTTTCTCCCCATTTTGGCTGTCTCCCTGTGTTTGTTTCTTTGTATTAGGTAGGACTCTTAAGTCTCCCAGTCTTAGTAGAGAGGCCTTATATAGTAGGTGTCCTATGGGATCCAGTGGCACAGCCCTGGGGGAGGTCCAGCTGCCTGCCAAGTTCAGCCACAGCCTGTGCACCTCCAGGGCCATCTGGTAAGAGTCATCAAGCAATACACAGTTGGCTACCACTTATGCTGGGCTTATAGTTGCCTCAAGAGTCTAAGCCAGAAACCAAAGCTGGTGCCACTGGTATGGGGCTTGGGGATGCTAAGCAAGAGGTACAGGCCATGGTGAGGCCAGATGCTGGTTTTTTTAGGTTCTGTGAGCCTTTGAGAGATTTTAGGAAAGTCTGCAGCAAGATCCAAGACAGGCCATTTGTATGGAATAAGCCACTGGGAGGGGCTTGGGTGGGCCCACAAGTTGGGAGAGTTTCAGGGAATTCCCTGGGTGGAGTGACCTGTGTTTTCCAGGTTGATGGTGACTCAGATATGGCAGCACCTGTATCCACAGGCTGGAAGTGGGAAGGGCTCAATAAAGGAACAATGGATACTGCCAGTACTTCTGTCTGGGAAAAAGCCACCCTTCCAGCCCTGGCTCTGAAGCCTGACAACTCAGTCTCAGTCCCCATATGTCCCTGGCACTCTTCGAGCAGCTGCCCCAGCACTAAAACTCAGAGCAAGTAAATCAGGGCACGGGCCCTTTAAGAGGAATGTCTGCAACACCCGCAGCCTTCTGTCTCGCTCAGCTACAACTTTTGTTGGTTTTCACAGACTTCTCTTTTTGGCACTGGAACCCTGGATGGGGAGCCCAGTGTGGGGCCAGGACCTCTTGTTCCTCAAGTGAAGGAGGGGGCTCTGCAGCCAAGGTAGCCCTCCGATTTTCCATCGCCATACACTGTTGTGGGACCAGGCTATTTCGTGTCTCTGCCCCTCCTACCGGTTTGAGATGACCTCTGTTTTTATCCCTAGTTGTAGGGCTTCTGTTCAGCTAGACTTCAGGTGACCCCACATTCTAGTTACTCTATAGTTTTGTTATAATTTTGTTGTGGTCTCCAGAGGAGGTGAACATAACCACTACGTTCTATGCTATATTGACCAGTGGGGATATTTTTAAAATGATAAAATGATCTAAAACTGGATTTGGTGATGGTTGCATAACTCTATACATCTATTAAAAATTTTGAATTACATACTTAAAACAGAAGAATTTTATGGTATGTAAATTATACTTCAAAACTATTTTAAAAATTCACATCTTCAACATATTGAGAGCTTTCTCAAATCAAGGAAAAAAGTGTCCTATTGCAAAATCCGACGTTCATAATAGATGAAATATATAGCCAATATGCATATAAAAACATTAAATCTCAGTTAAGTAAATTAAAACGGACACAATTTATTCTATTATTTTAGTTTATATTTGTTGTTCTGCCAACAAATATAGAATTGGATATTTATAAGACTGAGGAAAAAGCTCTAGCACAGAGGTTGGCAAACTTTCTGTAAAAGAAAATAACAAATAATTTCGACAATCTTAAACATATTACATGAAATAAATAGTCTTCGTCATAACTACTGTGAAAGGAACAGAAACAATATGTAAACAAATAAATGTTGCTATGTTCCAGAAGAACTTTATTTACAACGAATGGTGGCAGGCCAGATATGTCTCAGGGACCATTGTTTGTTTGCTGGCACTTACATTTGCAGAAGAAACTTATGGGGATTTAAATAATGTTCTTTTGAAAAACAAATTAGTCAATTATCAAAAGTTTAATTTCCTCCTCTTTTAATATTTAAATTCCACTTTTAGCTTTTTGTCCTAAGGGAAAATAATCAGAGCAATCAAATATATATAAATAATTAATTTGTGTTGATTGCATAAATCTATACATACAGTGAAACTCTATATAGCTAAATTTATATTTATGGAAATCGATATTTACTGTCATGGAAATATATTAAACATATATAAAAATACATTTGCATAGATTGTAAAAATTCCATTTTATATAATTACATGTGTATATACCTCTGCATAATTTATATACCTGTGGTTTCATAGAGGCTAATCTAGAAATATATGCTTCCAATTTTTAATAGTATTCTTATTCATATAATTTCTCATAATTAAATATTTTAAATATTTTTCTTATAGTACTTATTTTTCTACAGTGCTATAGACCAATGCTTACAATGAAATATTAAAATAAAAATCTGTATTGGCATATTTTCTTTAATAATTAAAAACAAAAATCTGTTCTTAATGATTTCGAAGTTTACTTATTTAAAGTTTTAGTTAATTAAACTTTTATGAATACTCACTATATCTCTACAAGAAAGTACTTATCAATTACATAAAATAAAGTGCATAACACATTACTCAAAATCAGTTAATTAAATATTCAAATCCATGTCTGAAGTTGAATTATGACTGATTAGAAGCAATCAATCTATAAAGCCATTTGAATAACCCCATTTGTTCATTCTTTGTAAAAATTGACCTGGATCACTAAGTTATACTCTTTTAATTATAGCAACAAACATATTTCTGCTTCATATTATTCTGTACAATCATTTATTAATTTCCCCCACTATCTTTCAAAAGTCATTTGAACTGCTACATAAGCTGCAGAGTCTAAATCATTTTAATTGCTAAATTTCCTTCTCAGGACTACTTAAAAATAAAAAGGCAATTTAGGTAATTAATCTGTCAGTGAGAAAACAACATAGATAAAAGCCTTGATTAGCTAGAAGCCACCTTATCAGACACTTCAGTTAACTATAAGTTTGGGAAAACAACTTTAGGTAGAAAAAGAAAAGGGCAAATTTTTGATTTGGAAACAAACCAAACAAAATCCCCTAAATCAAAGCTTTGGAAAATAGTCTGCTCTTTTGCCCTTAAAAGCAAAGCTTATCATTTAAATACTTTTTTATTTTCTTTTTTCAAGATTCAGAGGAAGAGGACCCTAAATTCTCCTTCCACTGCTACTCTTCAAGGTTAATGCTTCCACTATTGGCTTTAATCCTTGTCATCACAAGACTGTCCCCAGGTCCAGCACAACATTTTTATTTTTCATTATTTTCTCCATTTCACTTATCAATCTAAATAAAGAGGTAAACTGAGACAAGCTCAAATTACCAGAAATTGAGTTTATTTGGGAATAGCAGAGGAATTGCAATTTGGGAAATGCATGCTATATCAAGTTACAGGTGAGCCCCTTGAGGGTTTGAGGTGGACTTTATTCATGGACAAGGAGTGCAAAGAAGGGGCGGGCCAGCCAGAGTCCTAGTGGTAAGTTCATTGACTTGAGGATGGGGAGAGATATCTTAGAGGTTGTTCATTGGTCAGGAGATAAGTCTTGGTTGTCTGTAAATTGAACATTTATGAGAAATCGATTTCTGTTTTTAAGTTTCATTCTTCTGAGAGTGCATGGATGAAATTTTTAATTTCATAAACTTTGGTTCCATTTTAGATTGAAATTCTTTCACACACTTAACTATATAACATGTCTTCATCTCCTTCACCTTAAAAAATCTTCTCTTCAAAACCAGAGTTCTCAAACTACTCAACTGTATGTGTCTTCTCCGTTTTATTACCCTGTGTTATTATTATCCTTTTTCCTGAAATCTGTCTTCTCTCCAACCATTGTTCAAAAATTCTTCTCAAGTCCTAACTGACTTCTCAACAGCCATCTTCAGTGCAAAAATGTGTTTTTTAATTAGAAAACGTTTTTTCAGTGATATTTACATAAGCTCATGCAAACTGCTTAACTTCTCTCAATCTCAGTTTTAATCATCTTTATAGTAAGAGTTATTATAGCTTTCACAGCTTTTTTTTGTAGATAAATTTGAAAAATTAAGTGAGAAAAGTGAATGTGAATGATCTACTCAACAATTTGACATTTTTAGAGCAGGCATGAAGTAAATAGTAAATATTATCTTAAATGTGGTTTATTAATATCTATGGATGACTTTATCATCTACTCAACACCTGAATCATATTTTAGTCATTTTTCTAACCTGTGCAATTTATTATCAAATTATGCCAAAGCACACTTTGAAAGTAATCATTGAATTCATTGGGTCCCACATCATTTTTTTGAGGGCTTCCCCCTCAAAAAAACATCACTACACAACTTTTCAAAAACTGCGTATCAACTTTTATCACACTCCCAAATCTTTATTACCAAACACAGACATTTGTTACATGTTTTCAAACTAATAATCCCAAATTGGTACCTCAAAAATTGTTCCATTGAAATGGGGTTACTCTCAGTTTCTTGATCATGGCAGCCGTTCTTTTCTGTTCTCTGTCCATGCTTCCTGGAATCTCTCTCTGTGTCTCTGTCTCTGTCTGTCTCTCTTATACTCTCTCTCTTTTTCTGTTTCTCTCTCTGTCTCTCTGTCTCTCTTTCTTTCTCTCTTTCTCTCTTTTTTCCCTCCTTTCCCACCTTGTTTCAGGATAGAATTTACATACCATCTCAGTTGTAAAGTCTTCCTTGAACTCTCAGCATACACAGACAAAGTTATTCCCTTTACCACTGTAACTTGTATCTGATTTTGTGTTATAATATTGTTTTATAAATGTCTAGCTCTCTCTGACCTTTTAAATGATAAATAAACTGATGTATTCTCACAGTTCATTCATGGATGAATACACATAGGAGTCACCCAACAAATGTTCTTTGACAGAATTAATGAATCATTTGATATACCAGTCCTTTCTAATGTTCTATGTGAATATATATTCAATAACTATGATATGGAAGTAATATAAGGTCCTAAAAAAGGTGTAATTTTTTTTGTATGGCGAGAGATTGTCTTAACGCCAACTTTTCATAGTAATCAGAAGATTTCATGTTTTCAGACAGTGAAAAACTGCAAACAGGCATTGCCAGAATTGGCACATTAAGAATATAAAGTGCTATGTAAATTTCCTGCCCCAAGAAATAGTCCAAACTGCTAATTTCCTAAAGTTTTAATATGGATTTAAATAAGTGGAAAAACCTTCTTTGGATCAGGTTTTCTGTTATTATTATTATTATTTTTTTGTCTTACCACAATTTCTTAAGTTTAAAACAGTTGCTTAATGATACTGAAAGTTTATGTGATGAGATTTTATGCTTGAAGCAATATAAGATAAGAAGAACATCTACCTCATAAGTGACTTCTATGGTCTCCTGAAACAATTTGAATGCAGCATTTTTTTTTTCTTGAATGTCAGATTGTATAAATTTTACTATCCACCAGGAAATTGCAGAAAATTATTAATTTTTCTTAAGCAATTAAGGAGATAATTCTATTTTATACAATTTTTTGGAAGGAAGAGAGGGAAAAAAAGGAAGACTATTGGTTTAAGGTGTTCACTCTGGGATTTCTCCAATTATTTTTCATGACACCAGTCTACCCACCTCACTCACCTTGCTGAAAACTCTCAGGGTCTCATCTTTATGCTTAAGGTAAAGTCATTTTAATATAACACACAGAGCTTCTCCTTTTAATTCCCACTGAATCATTTGAACTAGTATGGCATTATTTTTTTCCTATCCATATGTCTATGCACAAAATCTTTCTGTCTCTTATTCCTTAGAATGCTCTTTTTTGACCCCCTGCCACTCCCTCCACCCCGCAACACTGCCCCAGTCCTTAGCCTAGTTAACTCCTCCCGTTCCTTCAGATGGCATAAAGGGCAACTCTAATTTCTTTAATCAGGTCCAAACCATTCATCATGGAGTCTCAAAAGCATCATTATCTCTCTCCTTCATAGTACTTGCTACAGGAACAATTTACATTTGTTCATGTGGTTGTTTGATCAATGTTTTTCTCTCCCAATTTCATTGCTACCTCCACTTGAACAGGGATTGTACCCATTTTTTCTCCATTGTTTTTCCCCATGTCTAGATATTAGGGTCACCAGATTTAACTAATTCAATTCAGATAAACAATAAATAATAGTTTTTTTAAATATAATATTTTTCGGATAAGTATGTATCAATATTGCATGATACATACTTATCCCAAAAATAGTATTTAAATTATTTATATGAAATTCAGTTTAGCTGGATGTCTTACATTATATCTGGCAAACCTACTGGAAATGGAGCACATGTTAGGTCTTAATTAATATATTTTGAGTGTATGAATGTGTTCTGGATAAATTCATAGGACAGTTGACATGCCATTGTTTTCCTGATTGTAGTTTCTATTTTTCTCTTCACATGGTTTATGTGTTGTCATCGCTTATAGCCTTGGTTTCCTTACAGTCTTTGGCTTTATATGAGAGTAATTTCAGAAGCTTGAATCTAGTGAAATTTATTTGTTTTTCAGTGACTGCCCTCCTTGGAGAGGTCATATGCTCTTTTATATGCTTTCTACCATTGTAAATTATCTTACACTTGGCTGCATTCACCCATTTACAGTGTGTCCCTAGAAAGGGCTGTCTTATGCAAGGGATACCTTATGCACAAAACATATGGCTTATACCTTTTTCAAAGGACTACTAAAATGTTTATGACTTGAAAAAATATTAAAATAGGAGAGGAAATTTTTAAGTCAAAGTTAACAAATATATAATTAAGATGACAAAAAGTAAGTGTTTCAGTTTCATTAATTATTAAATTTAGTATTAATAAGAATGTCATTACATTTGAAAACAATGTACATGAAAGATGATTGCAGAAAAATTATAGTACATCATAAATTATAAAACACGCAACAAATAAAAATAGTATTTAAATTTTTAAAATAAAATTTAAATTTAATTTGGTATATGTATGTATTTGATTCATGTTACAGAATGATGTCTTTATAAACTAGAGTGCCTATGAAGATCTTGAAGAAGACAGAGTTGTGTCTACAGCTGTAAGCTTGAGAACTTTCAGAAAACTTATAGAGAATGAAGTTCAAAGAAAATATTTTGGAGTAAAAGTTATGAGCTCCGGTTACTAGGGCAGCCTTTAATTGACACCTTAAAGTAAACTGAACATTCTCATTACTCCTGATGTAAAATCATCCACTGAATTCTAGTTTTTCTAGCTGGATCTCTGTTGTCTCTTACTCTCAAGCAAACTTATTAACGGCCTGGCCTAATATTCAGTTTTATAAAATGGATTATTTGTTTTTGTTTATTTTTGCTTATCTTTCCCTACTCAGATCCAAGAGTATTATTCCTGAATCCCTGTCCAACACTGAAATATTTATATAATATTTGGAATATAAAACTGAAAGCAATAAATGAACAAGACAAACACAAACTCATAGACACAGACAATAGTTTAGTGGTTACAAGTAGGAGAAAGGGAGGGAGGAGGTAGAGTAGGGTAAAGGGGGTCAAAAATATGGTGATGGAAGGAAATTTAACCTTGAGTGGTGAACACACAATGCAATATACATATGACATATTATTGAATTGTACACTTGAAACCTATATAATTTTATTAACCAATGTCACCCCAATAAATTTAATAAAAAATATGCTTCATTCACAAACACATAATAGACAATGAGTATTTAATCTATGAATAAAGAATATATTTTAATATTAATTCTATCAAGATTGATTTATATGATCTATTATTTTACATTGGTTCTTGAAAACCAATAACATGACTGTAATTATTATCTATTATCTATTGTGTACTCCCCAGATATTATGTTATGCCTACTAACGTGAATTTCTCTCTCAAAAAAAGAAAAAAACAAACAAACAAACAAAAACAGCTTTAGATGGGTCAGCCACCTTGGTGTTAGCTCCACACCACTAAGGAAATTAGATTCCAGATCCCTTCCATCTATACTGAAATAGGTCAGGCCTGGTTGTGTCTCAAGATATGTCATATTCCATGGAACTATTCTCCTGAAGACATTTTAAAATTATCTTTCCAGAGTCAACATAAGATAGCAGATGGATAATCTGCTTGAAGGCAGCTGAGGTCATATATCATTAGGCATTGGGGAAATTCTATATGTAACCAAACATCTGCATTTGCAAAATAGAGCTGAAAGCTTTCCAAAATAATTCTCAAAGCCTGATTTCTTGCCAATTTAACATCTGAAAAATGTAGGAAAGGTAATCATAAAAACAGTGAGTGAAATTTTGAGCTTAAAGGACCCTTAGAGATCAGGTTTTCCAACTCAATAATTTCACAGATGGAAAAATAGAGCCAAGAGAAGTTAAACATTTCACCTAACTTCACTACTAACCTAACTAGTTACTGATAAAGTGGGCCTGAAATGCACGTCTTTTGGCAGTACTTGATTACCGTGCTGCCACACTCAGCCTATTCAATTTATTAAATATTGTGGACATTATACATTGTAGACATTAAAGCTGCACTCTAAATATGATACCAAAGTTCCTAATCATTTTAAACACAGTTTTTATAATCTTATTGGAAACATGGCAGTCAAAATTATTTCTCATAGAAGCCCAGAGAATGCTTTCTCCTGAAGGAAATAATATCAAATTAGGATAACAAGATCTTTATAAAATGAATGTTTCCATTTGCAGAATTAAATATTTAGAGCTTCCCAGAAATGTGTTGGCATGAGTTCATATTTGAATATTTCCTTTTCAGTTTAAAAGAAATATCCTAAGAAATTTTTTAAAAATGTAAAAAAGAGATCCACCTGTGTTATCCATGAAAACTAGGGTAGATTATTTTTTAAATGACAGAAACTATAATTTTTGATAGATATGGATTAGATGAGGTTCTATAAAGACTGATAAATCATCTTCCCCTAATAGTATGGCTTAATGGGGAAGCAATGAGGATGATGGACCACTGAGGATTAGGTAAAATGGGGCAAGCACTGACAAGTGGATTGGTAAATTTGATTAAAATTCTTTTGTTCCAGTGGTTTTTAACATGGATGTTCCCTTGTGGGGGCATTCTTGGTTGAAAGATCCGATTGACAATTTGGGTTTGTGCCAAAGATGCTAAAATCTAGCAATATTGACAATAGTCCTGCATAACAAATATCTGCCCCATATCCTGCATCTGTCTCACTTTGAATGTGTCACTGATTATTCATGTAGGAAAAATTAGTTTATTAATAGATGAGACTAGAACTTTAACTCCATTTTAAACGTAAATACAAAGTATTATTGAATAGTATTAATACTCAATGAATTTTCCAGTAATGCCATTACTGTGTAGATCAAAAAAAGATTTTACCTTTCAGGGGAGGGAATGAGTCATTTCTCATTTTAGGAAATTGTTTCTTGTGATCTTTGAATGACCTGTGACATATAATTGTTTTGGTCTACAACTATAGCCATTGCATTCACTATGGTGCTACATTTAGATACAAGCATGTGACTCCTTCTGTATTTCTACTGGTATAGTCATCTCCAAGCTTTTATGCATTAAAAATGTGTTATTTTATTATAAATTATCTTCCTTTTATTTCACCTTTGTGTTACATTTAGAGCACAGTATTGTTTTTTTTTTTTCAAATGCATGTAATCACAATTCTGAATTTAATTCAGAATAATCAAGGGGAATCACAAATTACTTGATTAAAAATGGGGCATTATATGCGACTGGGTGTAAACCACTGCTTTTGTCACTATTCTGCGGAACTAAAAGGTTCAGATTTGGCAAAGCTCAGGAACCCAGCAGAGTCTAAGGAACGAATTGTGTGATGCCAATAATAACAGCAGGAGAAAATGCTCTAGATGAGGAATCACTGGCTCAAATGCATACAGAAGCCAACCAGGTAATAGAAATGTATGACTTGGGCAAGTAGAAGATATTATAAATGTTGTCCTATCACATGGAGGCAACCACAATTTACAGCTGATTTTTTTGCTCTTAAGTATATTAATTCATTTTGGAGAACACATTGATGGATCACCAAAATACCACTTGAAGAAAGGTCTTGGTGGCCCAGCTCTGTAGATAACTTTTAATATCAATCATTTCAAGGATTGCCTCAATTTCAAACAGCTACCTCCCCAATGTGATCCCATCTTAGGTAGTACATATGCAATGCCTGCTTGAAGCAGACTGTACATAAAATGTTTGGCCATTTTAGCTCTAGAGTGCCCCATGGGGTCAACAGAGGCTGTCATTGGGCTTGCATCTCTCTAACTTGCCTTGGATCCTTCCCTTCCACAGATATTGATCCTGAGGATACTTTCTAATCAACATTGCGCTCAATAAACTGAATCTGCTTCCCAGAACACCAAACTTCAGACATGAAGCATTAGTATCTCATGGTAATTTTAAAGAGAAACTGGCAATGTGAATTCTTATGTGAACTCTCTTGATTTTTAACTGTTGCCAGCTAATTGAAATGCTTTTCTCATTAAGACATCTGTAGACTACAGTTATGAAGGCTGTAATTCAGGATTTGCCCAAGACAGTTGTCCAAACATAAGCATTAATAAAACCCCTTTAACTGTTGAATGCGTCCCAGCTTAGACAACAAATAAACTTTATGATCACTCTTCTCTTAAACTATCAGTCTATCACTTCTGCTTGAGAGAAAAAGCCTCCTGAGGCAGCAGTTTTCTGCCAGGCTCAATCAGGTAAAATTTGTTAAATCAAAGAATAGGCCACTGATTGGCATAAGCCACCTAGAATATATTTGTTCTTATAGTATATTTGGCAGCCCAGTGAAATTAGATGGAAAATGAAAAGCCATTTCAGTGTCAATATGACAGCCAACCAAATCAAGTCTGGCACAATGTTTTGCCAAAACCACTTTCTCAACAAGAGAAAAATCTGTATTTCCCTTCTGGATTTTTTCATGGTCCTGGCTTCTTTACAATTCTAGTCAGTCAACTGTAAATTTTTTAACTGACTAACAAATCTTCCAGTTAGACATCTTAGATGAAGTGTCTAACAGTCTGTTAGTGTCTTGGAAACATATACAAATGATTATATAGTAGACCTCAAAATAGATATAAATAAACACAAAGCAAAAAAAAAAAAAAATCAAGAAAAATACTTCACTGACTGAAGTATAAATATTACAGATATTTTCATAAAACTATACATAAAAACAAGTTACTTTGTTATTAATCAATTAATCCATCAATTAACACAACTTGAAAAAAAATTCTACTAATTCTTGATTCAGAGAACAAGTAAAATTGCAGTGACATAATGCCTCGAAAATAATAGTGTTGAGAGCACAAAGTATGGATGCAGCAAAAGTAGAAATCAAAGCCAAAGCCATATAGTAAAGGAATTCATTTTATTTTTTTAAGTAAAAATAAATGAAAGATCTAGAAAAAATAAAAATAAAAATAATAAGGCATTCGTTTAAAAATATGTAATTCGTGAGCTCAAAAGTTGCTTCTTTGGGTGAATAGAAACACTCACAGAATACTTTGAATAAGAGCTATATATTGTACATATATGTGTGGAGGTCTGTGTGGCAGAGTGTACTTGTATGTTTATATATGCATATATTTGTATGTATATATTTGTACATATGTGTATTTATTTGTATACACACATATATTGGGAAAATTTATATATATATATAAGGGGAAATCAAACTTAATCTAAGGCATGTTAAAGTATGTGACATGCGACTGCTAATTACACTGTCAGGAGTAACTGAGGCACTAATAAAGATTTGTGAAAAACAGAACATGAGATAAGCCTGATATAAAATTATGTAAAACAGGATATCAGTATAAGCTCAATGTAACTACTTGACACAGATTAAATATCTGCTATTTTACTAAAATTGAAGTGATGTAAAATAACTGTAGCTTTCATATAAATAGAGCTAAAATTCCCTAGTTTTGTAGCTCTTAGCTATCTGCCTACGTTTTATCCAGGATATCCTTTGTAAATTAGCTAAGTTCTATACTAGCTAATAATATACTACAGAAATATATATATACTAGCTAATAATATACTACAGAAGTATATATATATATATATTTATTTTAATATATAGTATATATATATATTTTAAACCATCTTGGCTGTGTAAACATTTTAGTTCAATATATTTCTTACAAATTAACCTTTCAAAATGTTTATGTCAGTTTAGGCTTCTCTCTACTGTTATGGTAGTTTTTAGTAATTTGTTCTAAATAAAATTATCCATTTCAAAACAATTTGAATTTTATTGGGGAAGTATACATATCTTCCTCATAATATTTCAGTAATACTATCAATGATATAATTTTTTTCTCCTTGTCACTCATTGAGGAAAAAAAATCAAGACTGAAAAGAAACAAACCAATTTATAAATATAGTTACTAATTTGCAAATTATTATTAGCTACCTGGTTAAGAAGTACCCAACAGGTATTTGCTATTACTAGGAAGAGAATTAGTATGAATCATATCAATATGTCAAAGAAGAAAAGCCATATTACACATGGTAAAATATGTGTTTTATAACAATTGACATGCCAAGGTTCAAATGTATTGTCTCACTTAATTCTCAAAACAACTCTATTTGGTTGGTACTACAATGCGTTTTACAGGCAAGAAGAGTAAGACTTAAAGAGATGAATCCATTTGTCCACAGTCACCTAATACATATTCTATTTGACTGGGAATAAGGTAAGTAGGAATCTCGGAGCAGGAGATGGCTTGCTTTTTTTGCACTTTATGTACTTTTTTTATCATTGGATGTTTTAACTCAAATTTATGAATTTGATCTATAGAATAACTAGGATCTGCATATACTTATATAAAAATCTTTTTTATGATCTAATATAAGTGAAAGAGCAAAAGTAGGTAAATTATGATACTATTTGTATAAAGGAAATAATTTTAAAAGAAAATTGATTATTAAAATGTAAAGAAGCTTATCATGTATTAGGAAGAATATATAGTATTATCTCATTTAATATTACTTTCATAAAATAATTTATCTAAACCATGTAGTGATAATTTTGTTTATTAGGTTATAAATTTTTTACATTTATTTTCTTATATATTTTAATTGTATTTTATATTTGTCTACTATAAACATAAGCCTAATTAATGCAGTAAAAGTATTTAACAAAAATATCTAATGTTCACAACTAATAGTTTTATATAAACCATGACATTTATCTATGTTCTTCTTTAATATATAGTTATTAGAACCTTATATACTAATTTGGCAACTACATTTACAGTACAGAGTTCACTAGAATTATAATTTATGTAACTATATGTGAGCTCTGGTTATCCTTTCTTTCAGCATTTAAAAATAATTGACTCAAAACCTATCCCATGTATGGTTGGACACCTTGCATCCTTTCAGATACCTAACAGTGGTGTTAGGCTCTTTTTTATTTCAACTGGTTACTTCTAAGGCAGCTTGGTGCCTTCTCTTCCATTCTAGAAACTTCTCACATGCTTCTTTCTTTATCCTTTTCCTTATTTGCAATCCAAATGTGAAAGAAAAATGATTCTATTTTTTTCATTTGCCCAAGTTAGCACTCACATAGTGATCTTGTTTTTGAAAAAAGAGATACTGTATTTCATCACAGCCCATCGTTTGATGTAAAATTAAATTTAGACATATTTGGATATTTTTAAAAAGTAAATTGACTATCTTTTCTATTCCATCAGAGAATTTTCAGTTATCATCTCTTCTAATCTTACTTAAGCCTCCTCTTATATAATTAAGCTCCGTCTACTTTCTTCAAACTCCTCTCTTGTAGTTTGTACATACCTAACCCTACAGTTCTTATTTATTTTTTCCACAGACATGTTTATTTCTTGATTTATTGAGTGATACCCTAAGAACAATTTTTCCAATTAAAATGACTTACAAAGTGTTTTGCCAACAAAAGACGTCTTCTCTCACAAGGGGAATTATGAGGCCATGTCATATTTTTCTTCCCACAACATTTACATTAAAACAGCCTAATAAATAAAGATGATCTATTTATTCTTTTTTTGTTGTTGTTGTGGGAAGAAAAATGTGAGATGGCAAGACATGATCTCTAATTACGTTTAGTTTGCAGAAGTACTAAATGAGATAAACTATAGGCTTTCTAAGGATAATTTCAGTTTAAATAACAAAGGTTTGTTTTTATATGTATTTAATAAACAAGGGAAAAGAAAAAATAATTTACCTAACTAGTTGCATTTATATAATTTGCTAATAAAACTTTATAATTTGAAATATGAATTCCCAAGCCCATAAAAATTCAATGCTACTTATATTTTGAGAAGTATCTATTTACCTATTGCAACCCTAAGTTTTAACAAAAACAAGCTTTTAATTTTCAAATACATCTTTATAACACTTTTATTTATAACATACTTCAAAAATTATGTATATTTTTTTCTTTTTTTGCCTCAAGACTTGTAAATATAAAATCTAATCTACAGCTCTAAGATGGGATTTCTCTAGGGAGAGTTTGGGTGATGGTTTAGTTTTACTAAATTGTGTCTCAGAGAACTCTCAGGGAAGAATTACAATTTCTTGAACAAAACTAAAGTAGAAGAGTAAAGGGAAAGTAAAGGTAATTATTTAATATTTTTAAAAGAAAGGTTATGGAATTAAGACTTCAACAGTATATATTCAACAGTAAACTATATACTTCTAATATTTTGTTTTGGTTTGAGTACCAATATATACCTAAAAGAAAATGAAAAAAGAAAAAGAATAGAAGCAGGATTAATAAATACAAGTCAATGTATCAAGAAAATTGCATTGAAATGGTAAAGATAAAGGGAAAAGAACAAGTAACTGAAAAACAAGAAAATATGATATTTTATACTATTTTCTCTACTGCTTAACCTTTTCACATATCTATTTCATTAAGGCATCTAAATTGCTCTTCCCTGCAATATCATATTTCATGAACTCAAATTCGATCACACTCTATCTTTTTCAAACAGAATTCTCATTCCATTTTCCGAAACTATACTGCTTAAATAGGTTATATATTGCACCTCAAATCTCTTAGACATAGACTTTTCTTATTATATTATATTCTCACCCTCTGTTCCTTTCAAATGAAATTCTTCTCAAAAGTGATGTGCTTCTACCTTATAATAAAGATTTTTACTTCATTTTTATGTTTGACCTCTGACAGATTTCAAGTCTTACCATTCTCTTTCCCTTTGCTGCCTTACATTTGGGCAAGGTGATAAGAAAGACCAGGTGCTCCTTTCTCTGGATGCCTGAAGTTCAAACCAATCAAGCCCCAGCCCATGTGTGGAAACCCTTGTCCCAATTCACCCACTACTCAAAACAGAATCCAAGCCAGTAAACTTTCTGTACTCAAGCCATTTTTAGAATCTTCTTGGGGCCTGACTTGCTCTCCCAGTAAAGACTCATTTCTTTGCCTCTTTGTATGTGTGGGTGGCATCTTCAGCATTGACATTCAAACTAAATTTTGGACAAGGAGGTCTATCCTGTTTCTGTGTGGTGATCACTACACACCTCCACTATTTAAATAAGACCTCACTCCTCCCATGGATGAAAGAAGTTTCTTACCTAGCAATTTTCCAGGTATATAGCCATGTTAGATGAGAGTCTTAGTTTATAATCAAGAACAGAGGAAATAAGAGGTAATCATTCATTCTATATAGTCCCTTTATTTTTCTTAAACACCGAGCATAATAATAATAATAATAAAAAAATCTCCTAGCATGATGACTAGCTATAGTCTTTAGGGAAAGTGAATATCATTTTAGCATATAGTTTTATTCACATTTTTTGATTCAATGTGTGTCCTTTCAAGAGCAGTGTTTAGTTGTTTAATTTTGTCCCCACATATACCTGAAATAGGGTAGATATAAACTAGTTACACAAATATAAAGCCATGTTCTTTTCTAGATTCAAATTATCCATTTTTCTGTTCTCACATTTATTTTTCCCAGGCACAGGGTTAATTGTGATTCACTGGGGGTTATATATTGATTCAAATGACCCTAAAAATTAATCTTAATAATATAATGTCAAAAACATTATGCCTCATATTTGATCATTATAAAAATTCTCCCACTTTTAAATCCCTAGAAAGAAGTTAAAGTAAAAAATAAGTAAAACTCCCTTAGAAATTAAAAAACAGTGGAATCATGCTTATTTTATATTAGAATTATCATCTTAACAAGATAACATCACAGCTCCAATGAAAGCAGTCTTTTCTTCCTATGTCCATTTCAGACTTAAAAACACAAGTGCAAGCACAAAAATCAATTCAAGAGAAAACTAGAGGTTAAAAGTATGACAAGCCAACATGTGGATAAAGTAATTCTACAAAACTGAGAAGCCAATGCTCATCCCCTCGGGTAACATTATATCAGTGTGTCATGTTATCACTCTGACAGGGTAACCCGAGGGAGATCGAACAATGTCTGCATCTTAGGTAATGTCTTGGTTCAGAGAGCTTAGAGGACCTATGCCCTATCAGGTTCATCTGAGTACTAAATCTTTAGAATAAATAGATTTGCTTCAATTATAAATCTCGTCTTTCTAAATCATTAGTTAGATTAAAATAAACCCCAGATCCCTAAATTTGCCTTTCATTGTAATCCCTACAAATGCAAAATGTAGGAGCCATCTAACTTTAAAAGCTAAAAAACTTTTTGTAAAAATGTTCTCACCCAAGGAAGGTGCTTCCAGTTTTTTTCTTTTAATAGATTTATTTTTCAATAGATGCTGCTTTATAGATGCTGGTGCCATTTTAACTTTGCTAAGGTGATTAGACTAAAGCAGTAAGGCCTTGAACCAGTTAACCCAGAACTAGTCAGTTTAATTGTTTGATATGTTATCAGGAAATTCTCCATGAAACTTCATAATAAACTTCATAATTAAGCTCTATGTTTATTATGTTTAATATTTTGAAAAGCATATTAGGTTTAACAATGTTAAATGAAATAAAGTTTGTTTCTCCACAATAAATTTCTCTTTTTCAGTATGCAAACAAAGGTACTATTTGGTCAATTTGAATTTTTTTTTCAGTGTCCTTTTATAACCTTACTCATAAATTTTGCTCTTCCTATAATTTATAGAAGTCAGCAATCTACATAGAGTTAACATCATTGAATAGGCCATTTTAGTCATTCTCACTGCTTAGATCACCAGTACTACTAGGAAGTATAAAAACTTAGTGTCTTATAATCTTCCTTTACCAGTTCTTATGCTTCTCTGTATCCTTTGGGTTTGGAGGTGAACCATAGTAGGCTTAGGTTATGCAAATACCAATTTTGACTTCATCAATCTTTCTTAATAGCATCCTTATTTTATTTCTAGTCAGGATATACACACTACAGTCTTTTTTTTTATTGCGTTTTTCTACCATGGAGTAAGTCAGTGCCTAGCTACCAGTGTTTCAATGTTTCTAGCATTACCAGATGACTCTCCTCCATTATTAAAGAGAACTATAGCCGTGGATAGACTAGATATAATTATGAAAACAGAATGTAATGCTGCAGATCAGAATGCATTTTGTTGTTTGATTATAACATAAATAACATATTTTTGCTGACAAAAATAACTTTTACTACTATCCCCTTAAAACAAAATTAGACAGGTTTCTTAAAGTGTCAACGATAAGAAGTGTCAGACAATATTGAATTCTTCCATTTTTATAGTTAGAATTAATTTGATTGTGTAGATTTTTACTATTCAGGTTTATATCTCATAATAAGACTCTTAAAATTGGGTAGAGCAAAACCAACATAGGAAAAATAAATAAATGTGCCCCTATCATTGGCTGGTTTGACTTGTTGGATATTTATGACAGCTAGATTTAAGATCATGCCAAAATTAAGACCTTAAAAAACCATATAACTCCGAACATATTCTGCTCTCCCTAGGACTTTGTTATTTTTATAGAATTATAAAGGATACCTTGGTGTTATTAAAATTTATTCTGAGTAGTCATGAAACCTTTTTAGAGGTAACATGCCTCTCTAGTTCCTAGTTATGGAAAGTTTTCTTACAGTTTCTCAGGATTATAGATTTTGGTCACTTGCTCAAAATTTTTAAACCATTAAAAAATTCTAGCATATGCCATGCTAGAATTTTAATATTAAAGTTTAATATTAGAAGTTTAATATTAAAATATATATTTTATTTAAAAATAACTTTCTATTTTTATAATTTAATTTATTTTAAATGACATCCAAATGATTTAATGGTAAAATAAAATAAAATAATCTCACCAGTATTTTTTAAAAATATTTTTCTAAATTATAAAGGATTTGAAAGTACCATATTACTTTATAGAGTGAAATATAAACTTTACAACTTATAATTTTAATGATCTATTGAGCATTTACTTTTTTTAATCATCTCATTTTATTTCCAGAATTATCCTAAAAGGTAGACACTACTATTATTTATTTTTTCAACTGATTGCACATATGAAATTATGCGTCATAACATTATGATCATGTCTGCCCCATGAATTACCATGAACAGTTATTTTAAATATGGATACTAAACTTACTGATTAATGCTGATCATTTTGTTTGTAATTTACCTACGTATTATTTTTTTCTCTTTGTCTTGCCATCTGGGTATTCAAAACTTTCTAAAATGTGACTATGCAGAGAGACACAAAATACAAACTAGTTGAGAATATAAAACTCAGTGGTATAGGATTTATTGGCACTGCCGTTTAATTTATTTTAATGTTTTTTGTTTATTTATTTTTGGAAAGCTGGAGGCAGATATATTGTTCATAAAACCTGTGGTGGTTTTTACAAATGTTATCAAAATCTTTGGCACTCTCCCCATTAAGATGTGGAGTCTATGTACCATTTTCTTAATTCTGGCAGGCCACTGATTATCACGAGTAAGTGTTGAATGAATGACTTCCTAGGCTTGATTACAGTAGACCATGCAGCTTCCTTCTGGGTTTCCTGGAATGCCCATTCACATGAAGCTCAGCCAGGGATACTTAATAGGTAGGTGGTTCAATTACCTTAAGCCTGCCATGCCAAAGGCACCAGTGTGGGCATTCCAGTTGACACCCTCGGCTGAGCTCTCAGCTGACAACCAGTGTCAATTGACAACCATGTTATTGGGTCTCTTCAATGGCATCAGCAGGAGGGACCCCAAGCAAGAACTGTGCAGTCAAGTCCTTCTCAAATTATTTTTCCACAAAATTGTGAGCAAAATTATGTTATTGTTTTAAGGTACAAAGTTTTAGAGTTATTTGTTACATAGCAATGTTAATCAGATCACCTGGGTACCAACTCTTTCCTTTACCCAGATGAGGATATGGCCATGTTTAAGCTAAATTTGATTCAGAAACCAATGTAAACATTTCAGTAATAGAAATGCACCTATTGTATGTGTAAATTCTCCCCGAATTGAGAAAGGTACACAGATTACCAAAATGATATATTTAACTTTCCAGGTCTTTCTCCTCTAGTTTGTACCCATTATCATATAAGGGGTCCTGTATGACCAATTGAAAATAGCAGAAAAAAGTCTGTATTTGGTTGACAGATGGGTTCACTAAGTATGCAAGTTGACTAGCAATAACAGCTACATTACAGCCACATTTGTGGTGGCTCTGAAAGATAGTGAGCGCATAGTGGAGAGAAGATGAGTATCAGTTGCAGCCCTGAGAACAGCTGCAGCAAGAAGATTGTAGTTCATCCATGTACTTCCTCTCCTCTTCCAAGCATCTCTTCATGAAGAGGGGGCCTATAGGAACCTCAGAGAAGTTGCCTCCCAGTTGTGTAGAGAAGTAGATCTGAGTGACTTAAGTGATGGACGTTGCTGGTCATGAGAATGTGCCTCTCAGATCTGTGACTGCAGAGATTGTAGTTGATTAAGGGTTCTAGCTGTTGTGCTCTGAAGTCCCTTGCATTTCTTCCATACTTCCCAGAAGCTGCTCCCAGCCAATGACTAGTAAGGCAAGTTTGTGGGAGATGAGGGAGGAATTTCTATAACAAGCATTTTGGATCAAGAACTCGATGATAGCTTTACCAAACCTTCCTTAGAACTGCACTGCAGTCTAGTACTCTTCACAAATTATCTTGTGAGTCTTATAAAAACTTCATGTACTAGATAATATCATAATCATTTACTTTTAAGAACAGCAAAAGCTTAATGACATTAACATCATTTTCTAAGGTCAAATAAAAGCGTTATAGCTGGAATTTCCAACAGGAAGTCTTAAAGTAGAGTTTGTTTAATATAAATTAGCTAAAATAGCATTTCCCCAGTATTATTTTATTGAATAGTATTATTTTCTTATAAGTACCAAGAAAGTTAGAGTCTGGGCTCTGGGTGGAAATTTAAACTTTTTATGGCAGTGCTTAATGCAAACAGGAAGCATATTAGAAGTAAATTACTTATGAATTTTGTCAGTAACTCAACAGATATATTCTAATATATGCTATGATGAAATAGGCCACAGTCCCATAAAGCAAACGATAATAGATGTTTTAGAAAGAATATTTTTAGAAGACATGTGTCAAGTGTTTTAATTTTGGGATTGCATATTTGAATTTGCATTGGAAAGTTTGGCCTCAATGAATAAATCAATTAGCTTTCAGTGATTCAACAATTAACCAAGTTCAGAGTACTGTCTTTGTTATGAAATCACATTGGCATGGCCATAAGCAATTAATTAACCACATATAATGGACAGTCTCAGTAGTTTGACCACATTTATGTCAATGTATATAGATGCAATGGATAAGTAATGCAGATATAAAATTACATAGCCTTTTCTGGAACAATGTGTCAAAATTAGCATAGTCTATAATGAATAATTGTTTATTATAGAGGCTCTTATAAATTTTAGTAAAGTAATAAATATTCTTAGTTTTTTTATGTGTATAAGTTTATATAACTTTCCAAATTTTCAGACTCAGACTTAGAAATTATACTGTCAATATAATGTAAGGATTTGTACTTTAGGAAGAAGAAAAAGATATATTTATACAAATTTATACAAGTTTAACATGTCAGCCAATAGCTAAGAGACTCAAGGCTTCAAGAGGAATTATTTAAAATTAAACTAATTGAAGGTTTTATTTTAGTTAGTACACTGACAAGATTGTTGTGAGAAACTAAAATTCAGTTTTTGGTTTTTTTTAATGAGAAATGACTTAAGTCAAATAGTTTTGATTTTTAACTATTAAACCATAAATGAATCATGGGAAGTGGAACACTTTTTTTTCTATGAGTGATCAACCAGTATGTAAGAAAGTTTCTTCAATTTGTTTTCAAAATTGGTACTTTTTCCCTTGTGCATTTATCGTTGTATTAATATTTTATTTTGTTTTTTATCTTCTTAAACACCTAACATATCTGTCAGTTATAGGTAATCCAAGATGTATTTCTTCTAAGCCTACACTAATTTTTTTAAATGGAAAACATTCTTTGAAAAGCTAATAAAGTATACATACATAAATGTACTATGGCAAGTCTACAAAAATACTAGACATATGTTTCTCCAACAAAACTTTTTAAAACCCCACAAAGTTCAAACAAAAATTATGAATAGTGATCTAAAATAAAAATAAAAATATAATCATTAATCATATGTTATTTAAAAGTCATGGGATATCTATAGAATTTTAATATTCAAATATTAGAAATAGTATTATAATTTAAAACAGAATTACATAATAATACATTTTAAAACAATATACATCCCTAATTAGATTATTAAAATTATTAAACATAAGTACATAAATAGTATTACTATCATGTTTTCAACATTATCGCTATAATATGGCTTTGAACTTCTTTCTGGAATTAAAAAGTAATAATCAGATGCAATTTTTATTGCCTAATGGGGGAAACAGCTCAAAAAAGGAAAGAATCCTTTATCTTAGTATTTAAAAAACCATGATCAGGGACTTGTTTCTAAGGTTCTGAAACAGAAAAATATCTTCAAAGTAGTGGTTCAATGGCAGACTTTGATAGCAATCCTAGACATAAGTTGGAGCATGACACCAAAATAAATTTCAATGTGTACAATTTTGAGAAGAGTCCTGAATAAATCTAGAATTGATCTAGACTGCATGTCCTTCAAACTACCCAGTAAAATATTTATCTCTTAAACAGAATTTAAATACGAGGAAGTACATTCTTAAGATTACATTATATATTTTTTCTTTTTTTAAATTTATTTTTTTTATTAAGTTTATTGGGGTAACATTGGTTAATACAATTATATAATTTTCAGGTGTACATTATAATTTGACATCTGTATATTTTATTTTGTGTTTACCACCCAAAGTTCAGTTTCCTTCAGCTACCATATATTTGATCCCCCTTACTCACTTCACCCTCTCCTTATCCCCCTATATTTTAAAGGCCTAACATTGTCATTAAACATTATCCTATTATGTTATATTGTAAATATGCATGTAAAATTCAGGAACCTAATTGAAATGTTGGGAAAATTCCCAGAAATAGTTATGAGTAACTTTATCATCAAAAATCAAGTAAATCCTTAACTCTTACAAAGAACATTTACTATTAAGCTACTAAAATATCATTATTTGTCTTTGATATTTTAGTCTATACCAAATTCAATATATTAATTTGTCACAGCATTAATTTGAATTTTCTTCTTAAGAATTAAACCAGACTAACCTTTTTTTTAAAGAGAATAGGTAAACTACCTGTTAAAGATCACTATGATAGGGCAGCAAACGACTTTAATTTTAATTTGGCGTGATATAGATAGATAGATAGATAGATAGATAGATAGATAGATAGATAGATAGATAGATATAGATAGATATATAGATATATAGATATAGATATAGATAGATATAGATATATAGATAGATAGATGGATAGATACACACACACACACATATATACATACACATATATGCATTGTAAAGTATATAGATGATAAAGCATATATTAAAACTATATATGTAGTTTGGGGTTGGTTCTGGCAAAAAATATTTGGTCAAACTAATTTTTTTTTCAGAAAGGATGTGGGTCTAGGGGCATTTAAAAAATCTGTACAAAATGATTGTCATAGTTAGGAAGCAACTTCCAAATATAACTACAGGAAATTAAGAACATTACTTAGAGGTACTTTTTTCTGAAGACACCACCCTGATTATATAGAAGTTTCTTTAAAATATTTGTGAAGTGTCACTTTTTTTAATACTGGAAGAAAAAAATATTCAGTTCTGTCTCATGTAGTGTTTAGGATGTCCTTCATGGAGCTAATTAAAAAGATGAAACCTGAAGACATAACAAGGCAAAACAAATACACACACACACACACACACACACACGCGCGCTTTAATTGATTCTGAATAAAAACATGATCCCCATTTTAGGAAACATATTAAGATTTGAAGATGCAATGTAGCATAAAGGTATGAGATGCAAAGTCTAAGTGACCACCAAAGTTTGAGTGCTGAATACACACACACACACACACACACACACGCAGGGATACAGACATATGTGTGTATATGCATTTATTTATGAATTTAATTAACATATATATTCATTCACTTTTGTGCTTTTTGCCTTTGTAGTGTCTTGTTGAATACCAAGAATGTATTTCTTTTATCACAAGAGGTCTTACACATAATATTTCTCAATATTATCTCTATTACTTACCCTCTTCCTTATATATAATAAAATGTTTGACAAAATTTTGCTCAAAAAAGTGACATTGACTTTTGAGGAAACTTTTAATCTGTGAAGGCTGATGCAGTATGTGTTCTCAGCAGGCTGTCTTATTCTAGATATTTGTAATTTGGGTTATAGATATTTTCTTTTTAAATTAAGGCTTTATTTTATTTTTCACTTTGGAAAGGTATTCATATTTTGAGGGGATGAGAGGAAGAAATTGAATAAAAAGATATATATTCTGACATATTTTACTTGTATCTTATAATGTAATTAGGCAACTTTATCTATATTAAAGATCAAAAGCTTGCATATGGCAAAGGATACCATAAAATAAACTAAATACAAATCATAAACCAAGATAAAATACTTGTCATATAAAGGGAAAAATGTTAAAATCCTTTAAACATAAAGTCATAAAATATAATTTAAAAAACACACAGGTAATTCACAGAAGGGAAAATGCAAATGAGCATTCATTTATTTGATTAACCAAAATTCTCAAGTGCTGACTCCATAGTAAACTATTCTAGGTGGTTTCAAGCAGTGATTTAAAAAAAGTGAGGGTGGGGATAGAAAGAGAGAAAGCTCTTGAATTCATGGAGTACTTACCGTTTATCAGAGAGGGTTTGGGAAACAGACAATAAATAAACAATTGAATGTATAGTGCTCTAAATGGTGATGTGTCTTGAAGTAAAATTAGAGTGATAGGAACAGAGAGGGCAGAGGTGAGGAATATTGCTATTTTAAACAGTGTGACCAGATAAGGCCATGTTTATAAGGTGATATTAATTAGTGGCCTGAAATGAGTGAGGGAGTGAACCACATTGATGTATAGCAGAAAGCAGAAGGAACAAGAAGTGCAAAGGCCCAGGGTGTGACCATGTTTTTTTTGTTCAGTGTGGCAAGAGAAGAATAAACTTATGACTAGAAATCATAGGTTATGTCAGAAGGGTCGCTGGGCCCAGATCTTGTAGTGTTTTGCAAACCACTGTAAGGCTTTGTGCTCTTGACTGTGAGTGAGATGAAAGCCATTGGAAGATTTTGAGCAGTCATCATGCAGATTACATTAAAATACATGAAATTATTTGAACAACCTGAAAGTATGAGTATAGTAAAGAGGAGGTCTGGGGACTGCCAACTTTTAAGTCAGTGAGTGAAGGTATTAGCAAAGGAGATTAAGAAAGAGATAGTAGAAATAATGTGGGAGAAACAGTAAAAGACGGTTATGCCAAAATGCCAGGCAAGTAAAGTGTTTCAGGGAGGAAGTATTTAAAATGTTTCTAATTATTTTGATGGTTTAAGTAAGATGAAATCTGCAAATGGAGTATATGATTTGGCAATGTAGAAGTATTTGGTGCCTTTCCCAAAAGCTGTTTGGAGTGTGAGAGTAAGAGCCTTTTGGGGTCAGGAGGGATTAAGGAGCATATATGAGGGGATCAGAGTGAGTGAAGAGAAGCTACTGTTTCAGGGAGGTTTGCTGTAAAAGGAAGCAGAGGAATGAGAAGATAGCTAAGGGAGATAAAACATTAGGGCAAGGATTTTCTTAAGAAAGTCACAGTTTTTGCTGTTTATATACAGATGTTCTCATAACTACAATTAATATCAATAAAAAGGGCAAAAAAATGATGATGCAGCAGATAGAGGGGATGATTTTTGGATCGATATTCTTAGGAAAGCAAGAAGAGATGGGAACTAATGTAAAGTAGAATCTTGGCCTTAGAGAGGAGCAAAGGCAATACAACCATAGCATATGCTTCAGGGTCCTTGAAAACAGATAACACACTCAAAATACATTGCTTCAAAGATGGTTTATTCATATAGGTGAATACAGGGGGAAAAAAAAAAAGACTAAGTTGTTACCAACCCTAAACCCAAAGTGACAAAATAAGGATGGGAGAGAATGCTGTTAAGTAGCTGCCTAATGGAAAGTGATCCATTCATCAATGAATAAATCATAGTGAATGCATGTATGGCCTCTTTTACTGATTTTAAAATGCATATATTTACTCTATATCAAATTTTCTCAACTTCGTTTACACAAAGAAATCACCTGGAAAAAACAAAAAAATCAATGCCTTGAATGCTATACCACCAGAGATTCTGATTTAATTGATCTGGGTCTGGCCAAGATGCAGAGATTTTTAAAAGCTGCCATATATTTTTATCATGCAACCAAGTTTGTGAACAATTAAAGAGTTTAGACCTTGAAGAACATCAATAATATTTTAGTCAAAAAGCAAGTTGATATTAACAAGTTTAATAATAAATATAATTTGATTTAATATTTGTAAATTATAAAAATAAATGCTATTTATAACTCTATCACACTTATTTGTGATATATAGGTTAATGTGTGTGCAATGGTGATGAAAGTGAAAGTAGAAGAGTTTTGTCTTTTGCTCTTTTTTGACATTAAATTAATATGTAATATTTATGTAAATTGGAAGAAAGTATGTAATGCTGTACAAATAATTATATCAGATTGAATTAAAAAGAAAATAAAACAATTGACCCATAAAACCATCATTGTCTAATGTCTTTTATTGGCTATTTCTTTGAAAACATAAAATAGCTTATTCAATACATATTGATCTGTTTAAAAGGGTAACCAATCATTTCATGAGCTTTGAATCTTCTTACTTCATCCTAAATACAACTATCTAGTTTTATTCCCATTTCTGTTTATACTTTTAGCAGTGTTCAGTTTGCTCTTAATTATTTCAAAGCAAAATTACTTTGGCATTGTAGCCTATATTCCATTCAGCTTTACATTTTACTTATACTTGGTATTTCAATCTAATTTTTTATCTTTTTTTTCCAAAATGCATATCTTCAAGTTTTATTACATTTTAATAAAATAGAAAAGAAATTTATTCCATATTTTTCCTATTTCACATTTTCGTCTGCATTTAGTATAATTTCCCTGTTTTTTATATTGCAACCTGGAATGGCTACATGTATGTATGGATGTGCTTTTATAAGTGTGCATATTTGTTTGTGGGTATGTCTGTTTACTTATATTTGATTGAGTCTTAGCTAGTGTTTTTTCAAAATTGTGTAAATTCTCCTTGCTTATCCTCAGTATCCAACTTCTTTTTACGTTTCTCTTCCGAGAACTTAAGCTAGAGCTCAGCTTGTGAAACATTTATACCTCTAGCTCAGTAATTACTAACCAAAGACTCATATAACTATGGCAATCTCAGCATACAGAACTCCTTACTGTGCTACTTCTTACTGATTACAGTGTAGCCCCTCTGTCAAGGGCCAACTTTCAGAAATGACTTCTTATTTGGTCCATCGTCTATGCCAGTGTCACAGCAGGCATGGGGTCTTTCTTGATGCCACTGATCTCTTTAATCTTTCCTTATTTTAGCCATTTCCTGTATTCTGGGACATCATAAATGCAGAAACATCCAGGTGCTCCTAACCTCACGTGGCAAAATTAACTTGAAGTCCTATGGGAACAGTGTATTGTCCAGGGATTCCTCCCCATATGTTTTGCGATTTTTAAGGTTTTTCTGCATTTTGTTGCTGGAACTTTTATTTGTATATTTGAGGTCTTCCATTGAAGTTGACTGTGAATGCCAGCATCTCGGATTTGTTTCTTCAATTCGAATTCTGAAAGAACTTTTACATTTACTTCCTATCAAGGGCAAGCCCTTAACATCTAATAACGATCTGCTTGTTTAGCTGTTGTAAAACCCTTCTTGTACACTGAGGTAAAACTACGTTAAAATTCTTCTCATCGACGATATAAAACAAATTCCAAGTGATGTGCTTAGTGCTTACTTCCACCTCCAGTCTTCCTACTGAAATGTCATCCCTGTGATTCCCTAAACATCTTTACTGGCCACGTAGTTTTATAGAGGAATGGAAATTATACAAGCCTGCCTTCATTATTGTTTTCAGCCTTGTTCAGTGGCAACATTTATCCCATGATTTCCTTGATGGTTTTGTAATTTCTAGTACAATTTCCTATTTTCTTATGTTTTTCTGCAATTCTCTTCTTCCATATATCTTTGGCTATTTCAGTACAATACTGAAGGAAGGGATGGAAGTAAGCAGTATACATACATTATCATATAACTTAGAAGTCTGGAATTATCTCCACAAAATTAGGTTGTTACTTTAAAATTCTAAATATGGATTTTATTTTGAGACATTATTGAATCTTAAATCCTTGCTATATTCTTAGTTGAACATCTGCATTAAGTTGTTTATAACCCGCTGGCTCTTTTCATAATTTGATTGCATATGAATTAACAACTCTATTCAGGTCACAACCAGAAGTAAATAGTTTTATTTTGATTTAATCACACTTCCTTAAATTGTGAAAGTGATTTAGACTTAACTTTTCACATTCAATAAAAGTTCCTTCTAATGCTGACATCAGCCTAAGAATCTTGTCTATTTTAATACACGTATGCATTGACTGACTAATTTTATAGATAGGGTAATACTGACACCACCATTTCCATGACTCCATATAGTAGGAGCACTTTCCCATTCCAGTAATGGACCAATATAGTTTTTATGGTTGGTGGTGGCTTTTACTCATATGAAAGTCCCAAGGGTAAGGGTCCCTTCTAGCATGGTTTTACCATCCATTGGGTCCTCATTGTCATCTGTTTCTAATTGCAGAAGACTAAAGAGACTGTGTAGTGGACACACATACTTCCTAAAAGTTTTGGCCTTCATATCGAGTATCACAACAGTTCTTTCTACTCAGATTTCACTGGCGAGAACAACCTACAAAGTAGTAGTGTATTCACTAAAAAGCAGGTCAAAATGAAAGCAAAATGATAATGCGTCTGTAAGTTAGTTATTAGATTATTGTTGGCAATAAGAGACTGAATTGCTTTCTTCTAGGACGGTGAAATTTAACCATATCAAAGAAACCTGCATACTAGTTCTAGCACTCTCAGTAAAAACAAAAGTGACCACAAAAAAAGAGTAGAAAGAAGTATTCTGATAATGGATTGTCTTGATAGGACAATGTATGCATCATTATTCTTTTCATCTTGCATTTCTGAGGTACTGTGATTTTCAAAGAGAAATTATGCATGTTGGTAAAGAAGTACCCATAATGACAATATTCATGTGCTCAAAGGGACCACCTATGTTTATTAAGAAGAAAATAGCTGGAGTCTATTTAGTTTTCTACTTCACATTCTAAATGCTTGAGAAATTTCCCCTCTTCTTCAATATGACCCATTGGAAATAGGACTCAAATAATAATTGAATGAACTAATCTGGAAAAGTGGTCCTCAATTTTTTTCTATATCAACTACCACAATATTTCTCTGATATTTCAAATAGTTCTGCAGAATGTAAAAAGCAGTAACCTCTAAAAATTGGTACTAGAATGTACTACATGACCAAAATAGATTTGACAAAATGCATCAAATATGAGGTTCAGTATTGTCCTGCATTTTCAGATTCAAACAGAAGTGTATCTAGGTAGTGTTTAAATAGTCCCTTTTTAACATTTTTTATGTATTTCTTGTATTTCTTGAATAACTTAAAATATTTGTTATATATAACTTTTTAAAATTTTATACCATTATTATTTAAAATTTTATACCAGTTTATTATTTAAAATTTTATACCATTATTATTCTAGATATTTTGGAATATCTAGAAGAGTAAATGGATTAATGAGAGCTATTAAGAAAAGGAAAATAAGTTAACCTGTAGAAATTGTTGTGAAACATACTATATTTTAATCAGATTAAACAAATAATAATCTTAATTTTTATTTGTGACTATTTTCCAGATTACAAAATGATATTTTACTTCTAACAGTGTTCCTTAGGGTATCTAGGTTTAAGAATTCCAAGTTTTAAAAGTGATTTTTAAGCTATTTCATTTAATTGAAGATACAAGCAAACAAAAATAATTGAAGATGACAACTTCCACCTATTTTTCTCAACTAGAGACAAGAGCTTTTTCATTATTCCAGAGTTAATTTACAAATATAAAACATGTGTATATTTTAAATGTGCGTTTTAAAAGAATGGGCTCATTCTTTCAAATAACTCAATATTTCACTCTATGTAGGTACCATTAAATGTTGAATATGTTCTCTACTGACATGTTTTTTTTGTTGTTGTTGCTATTTTCAGACTTTGTGATTACAATGCAGATTAAATACTTCTTTTCAAAATTATCATTTTACACATATGTGTGGATATCTATAAAATAAATTTGTCACAGTACAATTCTGGAGGCTAAGGGTTTATGCTTTGGAAGTTTTATTGTTATATTGTTTTCTATCAATGTAAGCGACTCACAAATAAGTGAAATAAGCTAGACACAAAAGAATACATATTCTTCTATTTTATTTATGTAATACTCAAAAGCAGAAAAACTTTACACTGTCAGAAGACAGCATAATTGATTAGCTTTGGGAAAGTTTGAAGGGGCTAGTTTGGGAGAGGGCACAATGAGGACTTCCTAGAGACTGATAATGTTCTGTCTCTTGTTTGGGTGGTAGTTAAACGGTGTTTGTTCCTTAATGATGAATCAAAATCACACAAAATTCCTTTACTTTATGTATACTAGACTTAAAAAATGTTTAACAAGAAAATCATGTAATATAATGAATGTCATTAATTTAATGAGACAATTCTTTTTGTTTCAGAGCCATTTTGTTTGTTTTATTGAGAATTACATGTCAATCTCCCTGTCTGATATTTCTGTTATTTCTAACTTGTTGTTTGCTAGTTTATGGTATTTATATTTTTAAAGTTTATAGAGGTATAATTTATATAACTGTACATATTTAAAGAGTAAAATATGATAAGCCCCAAGAAATATATAAACCCATGAAAATCAGTTCTATGCCTTTTATGTGGAACCCTGTGAATTTTCTAAGTATAAAATTATTTTGTCTGCCTGCAAAGATAAACAGTTCCACAATTTTCTGCTCCAATCTTAAGCCTCTTATTTCTTTTTCTTAGATTATTACACTGGCTAGGACTTCTAGCACTGTGTTGAACAGGATTGGTGAGAGTGGACCTTATTTTACTTTATTGTTCCCAGTCTTAAAGGGAAAAACATTTAGTGAGTCAACTTTAGAAATAATGCTAGCTGCAGTTGTATTGTTTAGTTTAAATGTCGTTTGTCAAGTTAAGACACTTCCATCTCTAGTTTGCAGAGAGTTTCTTTACTTTTTTTCTAAAATCATCAATAGATATTGAATTTTATCAACAGCTTTCCTTCTCTACTCTGTAAATATAGTGAATTACATTGATTGATTTTTGAATGTTGAATAATCTTTCCATTGCTGAGCTAAACCCCACTTGTCATGATGTAATCCTTTTTGAATGTTGTTTAATAATCCTTTGCTAAGGATTTTTGCATAATATTTGGTAAAACTTTCTAGTGAAAATATATGGGCTTGAAGTTTTCTTTCTTGGGATGCATTTGATTAGACCATCAAAATTTTAATAGATATAGGACTAAGCTGGTTATCTACTTTTTCATAAGTGAACATTGATTGTATCTTTTGAGGAATTATTTGTTCATTTATTCTAAGCTGTAGACTTTATGGGTGATAGTTCTTAGTAATATTCCCATATTACTGTGTTAATGTCCCTGGGATCATAAGTGACATTTCCCCTTTAATTCATAGTACTGGTAAATTTGTTTTAACTTTTTAAATATTTTTAAATCAACTTTTGGTTTGATTAACTTTATTTTTTGTTTTCAAGGATATTGATTTCTGCTGTAATTATTATTTATTTTCTTCTGTGAGCTTTGTGTCTATTTTGCTCTCCTTTCTCAGTTTTTTTCTTTGTACTTTGGACTCTTAGGTAACAATATTGTGACCTTTCTTATTTTCCAACATTAAAATTAAATACCACACATTTCCCTCTAAGCTCTGCTCTAGTTGTATTACATAAATTGTGCTAATTTTAAATTTCATTAACTTCGAAATATTGTTTTTGTTTTCCTTAAAACTTAATCTTTGACATATGAGGTATTTTAATGTGTGTTTCTCGTATCCAGATATTCGATATTTTCTATATGTCTTTAGTTTTTGATTTCCAGTTTAATTTTGTTATGATCCAGAAACATATTTTGTAGTTTCTGTTTTTTCAAATTTCTTAAGGTTTGTTGTATAGTCAAGATTCCGTGTTCATGTTAACTTAAAAAGAATGCTTATTTCACTTTTTTTGGTGAAGAAGTCTATAAATGCACATTGAGTACATACTCTTTGACTTTTTTATTTGCAGATCAGTTGAGATAAATATGTTATGAGAGATATCAGTATAGGAGTTACCTACAGAAGATAGAGACTTACCAGAAGGTCCCATGAGGAAACTGACTGGGGTAATGAAGTATTCTGTACCATAAACTGAGTGTTAGATATGTACATTTTTTTGTTTTGCAAATTTGCCTGATTAAAAAAAAAAAAGCTGAAGGAAGCAAGGATAGAAATTTTCTCAGAACTAAGGAGAATATATAATCTGCATAATTTTAAAAGGAGTGTGAGGAATTTTAAGTTTTTGTGCTTATTGATAATTCAAATCTGTGGTAGCATTAATCTGGTGCTAAATAAATATCAATGCCATGCCTTCAAGTTTTGAAACCAAAGGAATAACTAGTTTTCAGTTTCAAGTTGAAATCTCCTTTCCTAAATATTTGATGACATAACTTTAAAGAAAAAAATATTGTAGCATTGTCAAAACATAATAGTGTTGGCAACATCCTATTTGCCATCTCAGTTAATCAGAATGTAATAGCCATGTTACATTAAAAGAAGAGTATTCTGAAAATTATTTTTAGCCTCAGAGAGTTACCTATTTTCTTTCTGACTTTACCTTATAAGTTCTTTTAGTATGATTATATGGCAAGACAAATGCAAATTACAAGGCACTATCTGTCCACCTCTCCATCTCTTAATAATCATAAAACTTCATCTAGTTTACTCTTAATGTCCAACATTTAAAAATAAATAATATTTTAATGTTGTTAATTAGTTAAGGAAACAACTAGTGCTTATTGAACATCTGCTGTTTTGCTAACACTATAGTAAGCACATTTAATTTTATCTCATTGCATACTCACAACTCTATGAGAAATTACTATTATTCCATATTGTAGATCACAAAATTGTAAGAAGAAAAGTTTAACTTTTCTAGGCTTACATGGTTGGTAATTTGAGCAACTGATATTCAAAGCTAAGTCAGGAAGACTATCTTATCCATGTTTCCATAACACTAGAGTGCTAGAAAATATTCCCATTTTCATCTTTTTACCAGTATATATTAATGGTATTTTTAATATTTATATTTACCTAATAAACAAAAATGGTTCCCTAATAACCATTAAAGTCTCTTTCTCAGAAATCCTCTTCACTATTATACATCCCTTAATAATCATTTACATATATTTGATTTTCTATAGTTCATTAGTACATAAAACTCATATGATTGCTTGACTAGATTGTATACTGTAAAAAGTCATGATTATATTATCTGCATAATGAATTTCAAGTTATAACTAAAGAATATTATAAACCCAATGTTGCATTTTAAAATCACTTTCCTTCAGAGTAAATAGTCCCAGATCTTCAAACAATCCATTTTGAGGTTATCACAGGCTGCTTTTAAAAAGACTTCAAGTATCTTATTAATATTTCAAATATCATTTTTATGAATCCACAAAATATATGACTATTCAAAGCTAAACCACACAACAATTTGATCAAATCTAAAACACACACGTTCTGAGTAAATTTATCTGTTCCATCTTCACTCTTTTAAGTTAAATTAAATTAATTCCAACTCATTTTTTTGAAATGAGATTTAATTTTTCAGTATATAGCTACCTAACACAAATTAGTATGTATTCAAAGGTAGTTCTTATATTTACCAAATAATTACTAGAACTAAGAGACGTTTTTTATTTTTTAATTTGATATTCTGAAAATGTGTGAATACCGATTTAATTTATCAAGACACGATCTTTACTCCAAACCAAATGAATTAATTATTCCAGTGTCTGATATTGTTTGCTATGTTATTATAGTTGTTTTAACTACTATATTCCTTGGAGTGACTTTAAATTATGTAAAACCATGAATTTTCAGAACAGCTGCCAGTTTTATCTTTATTGAAGCTACTGAGCCAAGCATATAGTAGGTACTTATCATTTCTTGAATTTATAGATTCGTTGTACTGGAAACACTGTTTTCAAAAATCTAAAGTCATACTTATCTGTTCAGAAATCTTAATTTTTAGTATATAATTCTGTATAAAATGATTTTAAAATTATTTTACACACCAAAGTTATACCTCATATCAAAAAATTTTAAGTTCACTATATTGTCCTTGCCAATGTTTCTCCAGAGTTTAAGCTTAGAAATCACTTGCAAGATATCTATGTTCATGGGAATAGGTGGCTTGTGAAATATTTCTATAGCATGTTCAATAAGTTGGCTTTATTTTCAGGCATAATTTCAATAGGAAGTATTTGTATATTTGATGGTATCATGGAATTTTATGACATCTTAAGAGTTTTCATCGAAGAGACAAAAGCACTCCATTTATAGATAGATAAAACAACTGACAAAAGATGGGTTAAATAAATTTCCCAGTTGCGAGTCATAAAATTCATAGTTCTCTGCAGAAACAATAAGTGCTTTGATAGTCCAACAGTATGTGGTTACTTAAGACTAATTCTCATGTGACTCACTTTGTTTTTAAGTATTTAAAATATTAGGCAAAGAATGCTACTTGATAAGACCAAATAACTGAAAGTATAATAGAAAGAAATAAAATTGCACAGGTGTCTTTCTCTACTTGGTAAATAGCCTTTAAAACATTTTTATGCTCTTCAATTATGTAGTTAAACATGTTCACAATAAATAGGAAATGTATCCTATGTTTTCCTAACTAGGGCTCACAAAACATTAGGCCAGTATAGTCTTGGTAGATACCCTTAAAAATGTACATAAGTAAGTATAAATCAACTTTTGAAATATGATCTTAGGTTTATGTTTTTTTTATATTTAACATAAGATTCACTATTTACAGGATTTTTTCTCTTTTAAATATACTATTAAGGAGTAATTTCTATTTTTTGTGTACATTTTAAATCTTTATCTATTTGAGTTTTTCAATACATATCTAAGATTGAAACATTTTTAATACTTTATAAATTTTATGTGAAGGAGATTTAAGACTCATACTTGAGTAAAATAAATGTAATTAAAATTTTACAAATGTTCACTTGAATTAATTCTCTATATCAGTAAATAGTAACAATATAATAAATACAGTAAATAGTAAGCACATATGGTAAGTATAATTAAACCATACAATAAATAGCTCCTATAAATATGTGAAATATTGAGAAATTATACCCATCCCTCAGAATACATTAGCCTGGAATTGTGAAGTTAAATAAGATCTATCAATATTAAGAGAAGAGTTAAGGCATAACAGTGGTGGTGGTGGGATGTGTGGTGAGGGTGGGTAGCAAATATGAAGGAAGTAGAAAATAATAATCTGTGTTATACATGAGATATAAAATTAAGATGAAGTAATGTTTTGCCTAATAGGTTTGTAGAGCTAATTTTTCCTTGAATCCAATGCAATTTTTATTGCAAATTTCATTTTTGTTTAATTGGAAAGTTTCCTTCCAACACAGGGTTACAGTTCCTTTCTTTACATTGCTACACACTTTCCACACATCTTTAGAATATAGATTATACTTGGGCCATTTATAAATAGTTAGATTTAATCAACAAGGTAAGCATTCATATAGCAATTATTGCAAATTAGCCACTTTGATGTTAATCATTTCTATTTGTGTTCCTCAAACTTGATTTTTGATATCTTTAATAGACGTAAGTCTACTGTCCTTATAAGATGCCAACTTTTTGAGTCATGAACATCTGTTAAAAATAAAGGGGGATCACCTTGAGTTCCAAAAATGCAAATCAACTGGAAAAACACCAGCTGGCCTTAATCTTTCAACATTGCAGTTTAGTCTGCCTCATGTCAGCAGGCTAGCAGGTATTCTTTTTATAGAAACAGAATTTAGCAAGTGTAGCTGCTGTTTCTTTCTTGTCAAAAATGAATTTCTTCCTTCCCTAGCTGTATCCAAGCACACGTACACATGCACTAATTGCAAACAAATGTACATTTCGAGAGTAATAACATGTTAGTAAAAGTTACTAACTAGTATAAAGACCTGCTCATTGATTTTGTATGAAAAAATGGCTTAAAAGTCCAAATGTGATTTGTTATCTTTCCAATAAACTATCAGTAGCAATAAAATAAGTTTAAAAAGAGAGAGATTATTAAGTATATACTCTTTCTTTAAGAGAAATGAATGCCAGGTAATGGTCATGAAAGTTAACTTGAGGTTATGCTCTAGTTTAAAAATATTCAACTAAAATTCACTCTGGTAAAACCTCAGTATGTTCTGATTGTCTCCCTATCCATTCTTTTGTGTCCTTATTTTTAAACTGTATAATAAGTCACTGTCTCCTTTTTCTATGTTACTGTGTCCCAAAAAAGAGGTAATATATGCAACCCAAAATAACCATTTCTTATAATAAGTAAAGGTTAAAACCATTTATAAGGTGACTCATATAGACATCATGTGCTGCAGATGTATCAGGCATATAATGACATCCACATTCAGTCAATGTGCTCACACCTAAATTTAGGGAATAAACCCACTTTAATTTTTTCCCATGAAATGGTACAACATATGAAATTAAGCACTGCAGAAATATGAAACATATCCTGTCATCTTTGAGTAACTACTTCTATTTTCTATTTACTCACTTATCTCTTTTCTTTGTTTATACCTTATGTTAAATCTCCACATGTCATACATCAGATTGCTACAGTTTCTTCTACTCCACCAGTAATCTGCAGTTGCCCCTTTTTCTTTGTAATAACTCCCATGAAATATTTTGACTGTTGATCTCTGAAACTTTTCTTTATAAAAGAACAGTGAGAGATACTTTTTGGCAGTGAAGACCTCTCTTAACTATATGATTTGTGCCAGTTCTAAGAAGGTGCCAAAATATTATACTTAAGTCCTCATTGTATGCCAGGCTCTCTTCTAAGTACAGTGGAAAATGCTGGGAAACCAGGCCAACTGACATGTAGTTTATTAGTTTTGCAACACTAAGTCCAATTAATGTGTCTGTTCAATTTATAAAAGAGCAAAATGTATTCACATTCGAGGGAAAAAAAGAACCTGTAATATCTGATTCATTTTCTGTGTATATCCTACATTTGTTAACATTTCTAGTGAAGTTTTATATCAAAAAGAAGAAAATATGAAATAAAAGATACCCATAGTAAATTTCATTTGATTATAATACACTACATAGGACTAGACCACAAACATGTCAAAATATGAAAATAAGATGTCCCTGTATTTTCTTTGTTACTACATTTTTAAAATATATGCAATGTAGTTACATTATGTTTTTTTATTAAGTTTAATCATGAAACATATTAAACAAAAATAATTTTAAAAAGAGATTACATAATGCTTCTATGACCAATGTAGATAAACATTTTTTATATATGTTTTAGATATCTTTTTTAATTAACTAAAGCCTACAGCTGTGACTATAATTTCTGGATCCTTTATCCAACCTTTCCCCCTAGAATTTAGTTATCACTTAAAGTAACCGTTAACTATCCCTTAAAATTTTAAGACTTTGCTATATACTTATATATATAGCAAAGAGATATATATATAAATATCATATAGTTGCTCTACAATTTCATAAATAATGCAATAGTAAACATCTTTTTAGTTCAATTTTTATTCAAACAACTTGATACTTATTTATATTGTTACATATAACTTTTTCAATAAAATCATGTATTTTGCATACTAATATGTGACAAAAAGTTTAGCTCTTTATTTATTACTAACCTGTAATTAATTTGTTTATCCTCTTTGTAGTTATAAGCAGTACTGCAAATAATATTTTATGTATCTTCTTGCCTACATGTACAAAAATTCTAGGAACTGTGCTTAGTGGTAAACCCTCTATCATAGAGTATAAATATCTTCAAATTTATCAGTTATTGCCAAATTGCCTCTGAATCTGTATAAAATTACATTCTTAATAGAAATGTCTGAGTAAAATTTTCCCACTCAATCTTTGATGTTATACAATTCTATAAATGTTAATTTTGCTATCTAATTGGTGAGAAGCCATGCCTTATTTTATTTTAATTGTATTTCTCTGATTTCTAGTAATTTGGGGCTTTTTATGTTTTCTAGTCTTTCAAATACCTTCTTCCACAAATATTCTATTTATATCATTTGCCCAGTTGCCTGTTGATCACCTAGTTTACTTTTTTTTTCCTTATAGAAGATATTTCATATTCAAAATATGTATATTTTTAAAGATTGCTTCTAACTTGTTTCCCTCTATTGGCTTTCTTTTCATTTTGTATATCTTTCAACATAAAGAAGCTTTTCCTTAAATTTTCATGTTATTAAATATATCAATATGTCCCTTTATAGTATGATATTTTGAGACTTGACTAAATCATCTTTCTTACCATGTCATAAATAAATTGACTATATATTTTTCTAAAAGTGTTTTTTTTCTCTTTTAGAACTTCGATACATGTTCATTCTATATTTATGTGTGTGGCATGAAACAGGGATCTCAATTTTCTTTTTCAATGGGGCTAGTAAATATCCTTGCAGCATATGTTGAACGGACTATTTCCCCCTACTAATCCACAATGCAAATATATTTTCTGCTGAGTGCTTTATTTTGTCCATTAATGTATGTATATATGTTCTCGTACTCACTCTTTGATAATTAGATATATTGACTCTCCTGGTACTACATTTATCCTTTACACTTCAGGCTTTTCTTTTCACTTCCACAGATCATATAAATTTTGATGAAATGCTAAATTTGACAGTACTTTATAAATTTATACATGTAGTTTACGTATTTATTTAATTTTAAGTGTAATTATTTTCTAAATTGATTAATTTTATTTAAAAATCTTAGTTTTTTTATATACTATTCAATGGATGTATAAAGTTTAATTACATTTGTTATTGGGAATATATGGATTATTTTTGTTTTATATTATAAATAACTTTAATTTTTGTATATATGTCATTTTTGTTCACATATACATATATAATGTATACATAATATATAACTTTTATATATACTATATATGCAAAAAATCAAAAATATTAATTATAATTTTATATATAAATATATAAAACTCTTTGATATATATTTTCTTATATATATAAAATTATAGGAATATAGTTACTTACTTGGTACAGAATCTCCAAGTGGGAACACTATGGCAAATGGTACATATATTTCTATAAATTCTGAAATTATTTCCTAAAGTTTCTTGGTATTTATGTTATACACAACATATGTGAATTTTAGATAAAATATATTATAATAAGTAAGATATTGCATGTATACCTACCCCACCCACCTCAAAGGGGACAATTAAATCTCACCCACTAACTGTATTCTGCTCAAAGTCAAAGTTGCCTGTGTAATGTTGCATAGGTAAAGTTGAATGTGGCTTCTCAAGGTTGAAAGACCTAAAAAAAAATAAGATGTATATTCTGCTCTCCTGCTTTCTCCTTGCTCCCTTGCTGACACTTACACAAAATCAATAGAAATAAAAACATAGCAAATGCCTTTCCTGTCCAGAAATTTTATAAACATTTACTTTTATTTTCCCCTATATTTTCTGCAATTAAAAATAAAGTATTTAAAAAGTCTTGTTATTTTTCAAATTTAATTGACAGATTTACATCTCACAGGACTCTGTGATCTTTTGAGGCTCTTGACTACTTTTTGAAGACCTTTCATTTATCCACATTGGGAAAACCATTTCATTCCGATTCTACTACTTCTCTGAGAGATGGCATCTTAGTCATCATGGTATGTTCATCTTTCAATATCTACCATTGGGTTTTTCAGGATTTCGTTCTCATTTCTCTTTTCTTCACAGTCAAAGATTTTGCTGGCTTAAACTGCAATTTATATGCTAATGATTCTCAAATCTATACCTTCTGGTCTCCAATGTACAATGGATTATTGGACGTAACTACTTAAAAGTAACAATAGTGGCTCAAAATCTAACATGATTAAAAATTTAAAACTGCATCAATGTCTTTTATACTACTTCTTATCCTGTAATCCCTTCTCTATCTCAGCCCCACCCCTAGTCACTATCTGCTGTGCCTGTTTATTCTGCGTTCCCAGATTGGTGTATGACTAAACATTTCACCTTGTCTCTCAAATCAGAAACTTGGAAGTCAGTCTCAATGACCATTTTCCTCTTTATAACTATATCCAATTAGGTATATAGTCTGTCATTTCTATATCCTAAATATCCCTTGTTCTACTATGACCAGCATCAATAGCTAAAATTTTCAGTCTTATTTTTCTCCTGCTTAATGGTCATAGTATCCTAAACTGTTTTTTTGTTTATATTTTTATGCTATTTTCTATCCATCCTAATTTTCCATGAGTGATTCTCAAAAATTCCGACTTAATCACACTACATTTTCTCTGTCTGAATCATTTAATATGTCCAAGCACACATCTTTTATCACCTAATTCTCCCTGACTTTATATCATTTTCTCTAAATGCATCTTTATTTCAAACACATCATACATAATGCCCAACTCCCTGACCATTCAAAAATCTTTGTTTCAGATTTTTGCACATGGTTTATTCTGTTTAAAATAACCAATTGATCCCATCCATCTCATTCATTCCATTTTTCAAGACACAGTTAAAGCATCACTATTCTGTATACATTACTCTGAAACCTGTATTCAATTACTTAATTTGCTTCAGCTTCTGTATTAGTCAGTGTTCTGAGAAACAGAACCAACAGGATGTGTGTGTGTGTGAGCGCGGGCGTGCGTGTGTGCACACGTGCATGCGCACACACATGTGTATGAGAGATTTTAAGGAACTGGATCATGTGATTGTTAAGGTATAAGTCCAAAATTTGCAGGGCAGGCCAATAAGCTTGAGACCCAGGGAAGAATTACAGTCCAAGTTCAAAGCAGTGGACTGGCAGAATTCCTTCTTGCTTGGAGGTGGTCCATCTGTGTTCTATTAAGGCCTTCAATTTCTTGTATGAGGCAGGCCCATCCACATTATGAAGGATAGTCTGTTTTACTCAAAGACCATTGATTTAAATGTTAATCTCATCCAAAAATATTTTCAAAAAAACATCCAAAATAATGTTTGACCAAATATCTGGGCACTCTGGCCCAGCCACATTGACACAAAATTAACTGTACAAGTTCCCTTTTCTGTGCCTCTATCTTGTAATTCTGTACTGTCCAGGCTCCTTTTTTTTTAAAGCCATATTTTTACTTTTTACTCAAAGAAGTTGTGGTTAATGGCATATGAGAAACAATATTTTATAAAGCTTTTTCTTGTTTTATCAACATAATATGTAGTCTCTTTGTTTTCACACTTAAACCATCCTCAATAAAAAGTGACCTATCTCCAAAAATAATTTTAGATTCTGTTTATTTTATTTGTAATTAAAGCAATATGCTTAGACTCTTATGTATTTGTTATTATGATTATCCACTTTGTAAGATGAAGATATTTGTACCTTTTTCATTTTCTGTATCTTTTCTCTACTTTATATCTTGCTACATCTATCAAATGTAATATTGTTGCACTGTCAAAATTTTATAGAATCTTCATTTTTCTTTAAACATTAAAAAAACCTGTATGGACTTTACGAGTATATCATATATCCACCATAGAAAGCCAAGCAGATGTTATATTCCATTTGTGACTAAGCTTCAGAAGTCACATAGAATTACTTCTGCCATGTTCTGTTCATAAATAGTGGGTCATTACTCTAGATTCACTTTTAAGAAAAAGTATTCACCACTTTTTGAAGTGGGAATATCAAAAAATTACAGGCATGCTTTTCAACCATTCCACCTTCCTTACCACAGTGTGGGTTTTATTTTATGATAGAATGTTAATTTATATCATAGTAATATATCTTAATTTTATTTCTAACTGAATTTCAGCATTTCCTTCATTCTATGAGGAAGAAAGATCCATTGCTATCGGCCACTTACATGCTTCTCTTTCAGACCTCTTTTCCTTCATCTTCCAAGTTTGATCTTTCCAGTCTCCTGACCAACCAGTAGAGCCTTTTGGTACTGACTTTAATCCCTATGTATGCTTACTTTGAGTAATTTTCTCTCCACAGAAAGTAGATAACCAGGTGTACTGACTACACTTGTAATCATTGGAAGAATATTTCCTCTCACCATTGTCTTTTAGGGTCTCCAATGCAGTAGTAGTCCATTTTCAGCTTGTCCTTACATATTGACCTGACACATTCATGATGTGTTTCATTTCCTATCAGCTAGTTATAGAAAACTACCCATAAGGCCTTTTGTGTGACTTGATGTAAGATGTCAGTGTAACAGTGGTGGTGAGCTGTGGTTTGTATCAATGGTTAGAATAGCTTTCTGATGCCCTCTAAATATGCTTGGGCCCAATACTGAAAGTGACACCTACATTTCAAGATGGATTTGTTGTTGGGCCCACTTTATCTTATGTCTAATAGTGTAAAGCTTATGATGTTTCTTGGTTAGAAGCTCAGTATTTGCTGGGACCCTTTGTATGCCGAGAACTTCATTGTGAATGGTGTAAAGTTCTTTGCTGCAGGGAGTATGGCTTTGCTACTGACTCTTAGGGGTCTGCACTTAAACTTTCCTATTGAACTTTCCAGAGATTCCACATGGCCTCTATCTCTTTCGCAAATACCTCTGGTAACTTGGGATCTCTTGACTTGTATGCCATGAGCATAAGAGTTTCTCGTACCTCAACCTGGACCTGCTAAAGCTGTCTCTAAATAAATGTACCACAGTATAATCCCCAAGAGTAGAATATGCAGCCATTAAAATCTAAAAAGCGTATGCTTCTTTCTTTTTTTTTCTAAGATGTGAAAAATATAATAAATCATTCTTTTGTTTGTGGGGAGTTTTCAAGCATGTCTGGACAACTGGAACCTAAAACTTTTGCCAGTGGAGCAGTCCCTGAACCTCTTTAGGGTTAATCTCCTACTAGCTGGAGCACATTTGTCTTACCAAGGCATCAAAAGCACTTGCCAATTGTTACTCTGTGCTTATCAGGTCTTATTAACAAGTATCAATATAGTGGAACAGTATGATGTTCTGCACAATGTCCTCTGATATTCTGGGATTTTATCATCTACATTGTTATTGGCAAGTTCAGTTCCATAACTGAATCTCCTACAATCAACCCCATCCTATAAATGACAGCCACTACTGAGCTTCTCAGTGATGACTTGCACCATTCTCCCTCATGCCCCAGCCCCTCCAAACTATTCTGTATTACCTTGCTAAACAAAGTGTCTTCCAGGTCTCTAAAAGAGGCACTTGCTGTGTTTCCTTGCCTCATGTAGTAAATTGATTTTATTATGTTCCACTTTCTTAGCTTATTTAGCAGTTTTGGCTTTTCTACTTAATTGAACTACTGCTTTTCAAAGCTTACTAGGGCCTTCTCAGAAGCATATCAGGACTGACTCAGAACTCTTATGACAAAGGAGAGGACCCCCATATCAGCAAACTCTCCTCTATCCAGTTTTGTGAGAGTTTAAGATGAACGCAGAAAATGTTCAGTTGCGAGATGAAATACAAATTAGTAAATAAAGAATAAAATTCTGTAGGGTCCTGAATGTAAGAAAGTGGTGTTAGTACATATTATGGAAAGTAATAAATTAGGTGGTAGTTTGAGGAAACATTACCTAAAATTCAAAAAGTATACATTTCTTAGTTCTCTTAATGATATTAGTTTTTACTAATGGCTTCTAGGCTTTTTATTCTAGTTTTTTAGGCTGCTGATTATTATTATTTTTATCAATTTAGTATTCATAATTTAAAAAGTTGATATTTTATCTCATTTTTTACTCCACTAAAGATTCTTCTGCATTTATTAGAAAAATAAATTCTACTATCTAAAAAAAGAAAGAGTCCTTATTGGTCAGTATTTTAGATATTATATATAGTCATGATGCATCCTTTCCTGATAATGAAATTTAGGTTAAATATTCACAATAAAAGACTCCAAGGAGTAGATTGTTTTTATTCGATTTGTAATGGCCCTTAATGTTGACTCTTGTTTAATTATCAAAGATGTATTTACAAATGCATGACTGGTAATGGCTCAGATAATATAGTCTAAGATGTATGTGTAACCAAGAAAATTGTGCTTGTGCTCCTGATGTTTAATTATGGAACAATACCAATTTCTTTAATTATGTCATCATACTAACAACCGAGTACTTAGGTAGCCATCATTAACTATTTAATAGTTTACTACCATTCCTGTAGGAACTTAAGAAATAAAATAAACAGTAGGTGGCTGGAGGCCAACTAAAGAAAAGAAATTAGAATGGGAATAAAATTGCTAGTGTCAAGCATATTGATGCGAGCACTAAGTAATGGAGATTAATTACCCTAAATCTTAATATTCTTTTTTTTTTACATTCATTCAATATCTAAAAGTACCATATATAATTATATGTTTCAGATTCATTACATGCAATATATTTTATTTTGCTAATAAACTATTCAATAATCTGTATGGAAGTAATTTCAATTCTCAAAAAAACATGAGTGTTTCTTTTACATATATATATACAATTTTATTTTGTTATTTTTAGAATTTATTTTTAGAACAGTTTAGGTTTGCAGAAATATTTAGTATGTGCGTAATTTTACCCACAGGTAAAGAGTTCTTCACTTTATCAACTTATCAAAAGCCTCAAAGCCTCTAAAAAGAGGTCCGCATTTTCAGCTCTGAAATGTAAAGAACCTGGAAATCATTTCTTCCATAGTAACAACAGGAAAATGCTATGAAGATTAATAACTATTCTTAGATCCATCAGAGAAATGAGATTGTAGGGCAAATTGCCTACAACCTGAAATCTAGAGAGACAGGAAATACAGAGTTACAGCTAGGATCTGCCCACCTGAAGCAGAAGCCACTGGAGACATGAACTGGTAGGAACACTTAAATAGTCACTTTTATGAATATCTGGAGTCTGAGTGTGGACTAGCATGCGAGAGAAAAACTCCCAAGAGCTGCGATTTTGGTGGGATCCCTAACACTTTCATGGGACCTTCCCTTATAAACTCTACTGGGTTCTTGCAGTCAGAATATGAAGAAAAGTCTTTGTGGCTCCGGCATAGGGAAAGGAAAAGTAATTATAGTGACATACGCTAGAGCCTTCTTTAGGGATGAGAACTTGTGTAAGACACTGAATCTCTCTAAGGGGAAGTCAATAGGGAAGTTCAAAATCAAGCATGGAGGGAAAAGCAAGAACACTACAGAGATTAGAAGCCTCTGGAACCTCTAGCTACAGCAAACATTAAACACTGCCCAGTTCCTAGCCAGATTAATATCAATCTTCACACTAAGTCCTGTTTAACTCTGTCTGTTGTCCAATATATGTCTGACTTTTGACAAAAAAATTATAAGGCATGTCAAAAGAAAGAAAAACATGTGCCGAAGAGACAAAGCAATCATTGGAACCAGAATTAGTTATAACACAATGCTAGAATTATCAGACAGGTCATTTAAAATAGCTATGATTAAAATGTTAAGGGCTCTAAGGGAAAAAGTAGACAACACACAAAAACAGATGGATAAAGTAAGCAGCAAAATGGAAATTCTAAGAAAATATCAAAAAGGAATGCTAGAAATGAAAAAGAGAGTAACAGAAAAAAAGGGATGTCTTTGACAGCCTCATCCATGGATTCAATACAGCTGAAGAATGAATCAGTAAACTTGGAGATATGTCAATAAAAGCTAACTAAACTACAATGCAAAGACTAAAAAGAATGAAAAATAACAGAACAGAATATTTCAGAAATGTGAGATAATATAAAAAGATCTCACTACATGAAAGTAGAATTAACTAGCAGGAAAAGAGACTGAATGGAGCAGAAGAAATATTTGAAGTAATAATGGCTGAGCACTTTCTGTAATTAATGACAGACACCAAATCACAGATTTAGGAAGCTCAGAGAACATCAAGCAGATTAAAGATCAAAACACACACACACAAACACACACACACACACACACACACACACGCGCGCGCGCGCGGCATAAGGTATATAAACTGCTTAAAACAAAGATAAAGAAAAAATCTTGAAAAGAGAGCCACAGTCCTAAATTTAATATTGAGGAACACTTTTTAGATGATCAAAGTTAATGTTTTGTTTATTGAGATATAAATATTATAGGAACAGATATAGATATATTTCTGTGAAAGCAAAAGGCAAATATGCTTGTATACACATATCCATAAAGAATTAAATCTAGAACAAGTAAATTTTGAGATTATAGTATATATTTTTAGTCTACAGATTTTCCTGAAGAAAAAAGAGTCCTGGTAAACAAGTGCTTGAAAAATAAATGAATATGTGGGAATAATGAATATGCTACTCATGATGATCAAATTCAATTTTTCTTTATGAATAAGATATAATTATTTTTAAATTATATTTACATGTAAGAGTGAATATATGTTTAATGCAATTAGAATATGAATAAGCGTATCTAGTTTTAAAAATTTTTAAAAGGTTTATTCATATTGTCAGCTCTTTTATATCTACTAATTTGCTTAGAAATCAAAAATATTATTTGATTATAACTTTTCCTCATGAAGAGGGCATCTATTCTCATGAAATAAATCAGTGATTTCTAGCAATATATACATTTCCAAATCTACCAAATGCCCAATGACAGGGTATTAAGCATATCAAATTCTAAATTGAATAGATACCCATATAGTCATCATTTTGAATTTCTTAATTTGTGATAATTAAATTTCAGTACTACTATTTTCATTCTCTAAGCTATTCAATAATTTTCTAAATTCTGATTTTTTTCTTTTTATTTTCTTGGTTTATCCAGATAATTTTCCTCTTCTGTTGATGACATTCTTGTTTTTGACATTCTCTTAACAAGTAGATAGTACTTATGCCTAACATTTACACACTCTATTAACTTTTCACTTGATTTGCTGGCTGATTATAAGCCTCAATACTTTTAATTCTGGAAAGTACATTAAATTCCAGTATAGCCTTAAAAATAGTTAGACTAGTGTGAAGAAAATATGTTAATGTCTTTGTGTTTTTGTTGTCTTTAATCAGTCTATTATATTAAAAGGTATTCTCTCTTTTTTGTATACATGGAAAAATAACATACTATTTAGATTTGAAATTTGGCAATTATCTTTACCTAATAATGAATAAGATCTTTTCAGTACCAACATATAATCAAACCTGTACACCCTGACATATATGGAAAGAAAAATAATCATCTCTCCTATATAGAGATGAGGATTAAACAAATACAATATGACTAGAATAAATCCACTTCTCTAAATAGATAATAAAACATATTAAATATCAATTAAATATTAAATTCTAATAATTCAAATGCTTTAGAAATTCTGTCAGAATAGGTAAACAATTTATGAATAACAATATGTAGTTAAGATACAGTCCTAAATATATGGACTATATATATATAATATTTCCGTTCCAATTATGACTGAGAATAGTATTTCTTCAATAAATGGTATTGGTTCAACTGACTAGATTTTTGTTTTGTCATTAAGTATATACATATTAAAAAAGGTCTTATCACAATTATTTATATTTGTCTATGAGTAAGACGTCAAAAATAACGTATATACTTCCTTGATTATCTGAGAGGAAGAATGGGAAAAATGAGAAGCATAGGAGGATTAATTTCACTAAGTGCACCAAGTAATACACAAGGACATCATTCAAACAAATTAATAAGTCATTGACTAAGAATCAAAAACTGTATCAAAACTATTTCTTTGAAAATTTACTTCAACAATTAATTTAGTTCCACTCCTACTCACCCATCCCAGCCTTGGCAGCTCCATCTTCAAAGTCCCCACTCTGAACTAGTTCATTGTCTTTTGGTCTTTCAGCCTCCTATCACCAGTGAATAAATTTTGTATGTTAAATCCCTTATTTTAAGTTAGCTAGTATGAATTCTATGCTACTGATTGCATTCTGACTGATATGTAGACTTGGAAGCATTTACAGTGAAATTAGGCCTTTCTCCAGATACATAGATGGGGACCACATCTCACCCTCTGGAGCACTGTTGACCCAATTGCTCTGTTTCCCAAACTGTTCAAACATAAAATAATTTTACCAGCAGAATCTGATTCCTTATGAAGAGGAAATAAAGAAAGTAAAATTCATCTATGGGACTCAGCACCCACAGAGAGAAAGATCAAGTGGATCACACAGAAAAGGTCATTAATAGGAAATAAACTGCTAGAAGAGACAATAATATTGCACTGATATATATGAAAATTTAGGAAGTAATGTATACACACATAAAAAGACTCTGGGTCTCAAACTCATGATTTATGATCTATAAAAATTTAGTATTTAGCATTTTAGCTGATATGGAAGAAGACTATAGTTAACTTGAATTAGCAAACTAGAAGACATAGTGAAATTATTCAAAATACAGTGTGAAAAAAACACATGTGGATGTAAAAACAAGTCTAAGACAATTAATATTGAAGTAATAGTAGTTTCAAAAAGGAGGAAGTAACAAGTTAAGTAATACTATTACATTGTTAATTAAATAAAATAAAAAATATTTTTATAAAAAATACTAGAGGAAATTTTTTTGCACACATGCAAAAATATTCAAATCTATAGAAAGCAAATTTTCACTATCTGCTAAATAAAATATATGTTCACACCTAGATATATATATGTACATATTGGTGTAATTCATAAATTTCAAAAACAAAAAGGGTTTTTTACAGCCATCTAAACTTCATAATAAGTTACTCAAAAGTATCAGACTGGTATCAGATGTTTTATTTCTGAATTGAAAGCTAAGTGATGGTAGGAAAAAAAAAAATCTATGGATTAGCGAATAGTAGAGAATTGCAAGAATCTCATACCTAGCTAAGATATTATTCATCCATCCAGATGAAAGAAAGTTCTGTGGGTAAATGTGATGATTCTAAAAATACATTTCTCTTATATCCTTTCTGAGAAAGATATCAAACTAAATTTACACAAACAGAAGAAAGTAAAATTTATGACGTTTTATAGTTAACTTTAAATGGATTATGTTAGCATGAAAGAGACTGTGTAATTGAAGAGATAAAAATGACTCATAAGGGGAATGAAAATGTTTCATCTGGTATTTGATAGTGTGCAGTGCGAATGAGGAAGTAAAAATACTTAAAAGTTGTCATCTATTAAGATAATAGCAGTGAAGGTATGAAAAAGTACAGAACCCACAAATTAAAAAAAAAAATGTAAAACAAAACAAGACAAATATAACATTAACCTAACAAGCTAACAGAAGGAAAAGGAAAAATATATAAAATAAGTAAACATAAAATGGGTTAATATGAATAAAATATTTATTAATTGCTGCATCAAATGCAAACAGGCTGAATTTTCCTACTAAGAAAAATCAAATAAAGATTATTGGAGGAGATACAAAAAATAAAACCTAGCTCTGAAGTCCAGTCTCAGAATTCACTGTTGCTTTGTTGAATCTAGGGGATTGTTAAGAGAATGACTGTGATGAGCTCTTGTAAATATTTTAAATGTTTTGAGCAGATGAAATAGGATTTGGCAAAAATGAAAAGAGGGAAAAATCACAGCCTTATTAGAATATACTGGGATAATTTTTCTCATTCCTGGTAGAATATCTGTAAAGACAGTGAATTTTAAGTTCCCTTTCTCTATGATTTCCAAAAGAACTAAATTTTTTTTCTGGAGTGGAAAGGACACTGGTCTGAGGAGCTTTAGACTCATCATGGGTGGAAAGAAACCATTCATAGCAGGCTTTTGCAAGCTGTTTCAAGCTTAATCCAAATAAGCACAACCCACACAGATTTTTCTTGTGACTGGATAAAGAAAGAAATGAAACTGGGTTGTATCTAAGCTCTGTTAACAAATGGAGCTAGGCATAAATGGAGGCATTGCGGCAACACTGGTTGAGACAGTTGAAGGAACTCCAATATGCCAACCAATAAACACTCACTGCCCTAATATGTCCCCAGTATGTCATCCTTGTCACACAGAGAAAAACTGACTCTTGGAAAAACAAACAAACAAAAAACAACTTCATATCAACACCGGAAATTTAGAATGAAATATTTTTCCCCACTAGAAATTCAAGAATCACATGTTCTCTTTTTGCCACACTTCTATGAAAAATGAAAATCCCATGATGAATTATATCCTGGGCTAATCTACAGATGTAATGCATAGATTAGAGCATATTCGGAGTCTGGTGGAATTGGAGAGCCATGAGTAACGATCTTGTGGATTGAGTGTGGCAGCTGGTCACCAATACAGTCTAGTTACCAATCTATAATTTATCATCTAGCATGGGGACACTGGGGAAATCATCTGAACTATAAGTTTCAAAGACTATATATAAAAGAGTTAGAACAATGAGGGGATAATCAGACTATGTTTGCTACAATAATTGACTACATCCAGCTGCCCTTAAACTAGATATCTTTTCCTTCCCAATTTATGAAAAAAAAATTAGGCTTACTCTGTTTGATGAAATTTCTGCTAGCACCTATGGCTAAAAGTCTGGATCTTAAAGTGTCAGTACTACAAGAAATAGTCTCCAGGGAGTAGAAAGTAATCACCATTGACAAGTAAAATGCAAGGGTCACAAAAATCATTATGGATTCTAGGCCAGTTTTGTGTATTATCTTTGATGGAAGGTGTAAGGAGCCTGATACATTGCATATGTTATTTTGGCAGTTAGCATCTAGAAAATATGTAGATTTTCTTTGCAGGAATGTAAACTTAGTAGGGATAACATGATATGATATTCTGAGGTGTTAATCTATATATTTTATTATATATTCCTATTCTCCTCAATCTCCTGCTCAGGCAGATGGTAAACTTCTTTACCCAGACAATCCAGAGGATTATCCAAGATGAAGAGAGGGAGGAGAAGAGAAATAGGGCATCTTTTAGGGTCCTAAAGTGAAGGAGACTGAGTTAACAATTTCCAGAGAAATGGGAAGCAATATTGCCTTTAAAAATACATGGGGTGTTCACATAAATTGCCTGTGTAATATGCTATGACAATATATTCCTTTTTAAAAAGCAGAAATTATAGTATCCATATTATCTGACAACAGTGCAATAAAATAGAAATTACAAACAAAAAATTTTAACCATCTTACCTCCATAAAATAACTATTAACTTCAAAATTGTAATACATGTGTTTAAAAAGTTATTTTATTATAAAGGAAATAACAAGTGAAACATTAAATTATGTGAAAAAGACAAATACTGAGAGTAGTACTTATTCAAATATTTGAGAGGCAGGCCAAAACAGAAAACAGAGGAAAAAAATATAACCTTCAATAGATCTATTAAAAGATAAACAGTATGTGAACTTGGTGTCCTACCATTTGTGGAAAGGTATAATTCTACTCCAGACAATCTAGCAAATCATTAATTTTCTGTATACTGTATACTGACTGATGAATTTACATGTAAAATTAGTTAAAATAGTATTGTTAGTTGGGATGGTAATTTTATATGTCAGCGTGACTGGGCTAAGGGATACCCAGATAGATGGGAAAGCATTATTTCTGGGTGTGTTTGTGAGGATGTTTAGGGAAGACATTAGCATTTGAATCTGTAGACTGAGTAAGGAACATCCTCACCAGTATGAGTGGGTATTGTCCAATCCTTCGAGGGCCTAAATAAAACAAAAAGACAGAAGAAGGGAAAATTTGCTTCCTGCTTGAGCTAGGGCATCTATTTTGCCCTGCCTTGGACATCAACATTCCTGGTGCTTGGGCCATTCTTCTCGAACCTGGCCTTACATCTCCCTGCGCTCCATAATCCATTCCTGGGCCTTTGGACTCAGACTGAATTGCACCACTGACATTCCCGTCTTCCAGCTTGCTGATAGCAGATCTTGGGTCTCTATAATCACATGGGCCAATTTCTATAATATGTCTCTCTATAAATAAAATATTGGTTCTATTTCTCGAAGAGCCCTGACTAAAACAGTAGTGAATCAATCCAAATGCTCCAACCACAGTGGGATTATCAGTATATACATCATATTATATGATAATGTTTTTCTCTCACTGATTTTTATCCCTGAACCTTTGATAAAACCTCGAATTATTGTTGCATTAGAACTACAGCAATTAAAGCTGGATTCAGATGTTTACCAAAAAAAGTACAAATCTCAAACACATCTCTTTGTGCTAGCATTGTTCTCTATCTGTGCTACTTTAAAGAAAAATTTTATATTCTCCTTATCTTTTTTGTTGCTTACGTCTTAAGCATATATCAGCCTTCTTATACCTTATCCTAAAACAAAACTCATGTCTCTATCCCCTTATGAATTTTCTGAAAGTGCTATATTTAATATTCCATTACAAGACCAAATTCCATTTTGTGGTGTTAAAATTTAAATGACTTTTCCCCCCCATATTTTATGATTAGTATTAACAATACCTTGAGAGCCTGGTATCTAAAATTTGATTTATCAATATACAATATTTACTCTAAACAATCAAGCACAGTTTGTATGCATTTCAACTATATTTCCCTGTAATCCATTTCAATTTCACATTTTTTAGTTACTCTAAAGGAAAGTTGCTCAGTATTTTTAATATTACTCCTGTATTTTTTGCCCCAATCATTTGATGCTGGTTAAAATTCAAATAGTCCCATTTTCTTTAATGGGGAGTAATATCAAGGTTAGAAATCTCACACTAGGTGTACATATTAGATTGTTTAATGTGATTACTAGAAATTGCCTTGGTGATACCAGTGGCATCTTATTTGTGTGTGTGTGTGTGTGTGTGTGTGTGTGTGTGTACGCTAATATTCAAAGCAACTCCACTTACAATAGCCAAAAATTAGAAAAAACAAATATTAATATTAATTAGCTTGTTAATGAATATTCATTAACTTGTGGATAAAACAAAATGGAGCACATGCATAAAACAACATGGACCACAATGAACTGCTACGATGAAAAGGAATCAACTTCTACTGTATCTAAAACATGAGAATCTCGAAAGGATTATGCTAATTAAACAAGCAGACATAAAGGCCACATACTACATGATTCCATTTATATGGCACTCTAGAAATCTCCAAATTATGGTGACAGTCAATGGTTAATTGTTGCAAATGGGAACATGAGAACTTTTTGAGTGATGGAATGTTCTATATTTTGTTCATGGTCCTTATTACATGACTATATACATTTGTAAAACCCTACTATACTCTGCATTTAAAATGGTTAAATACTTATATATATTATTCCTCAATAAATATAATTAAAATATAAAAATAATAAGGAACATGGAGGCACAAATACTAGATCTGATTCCATCACTTAGAAGGGAAACCATTTTAATTTTCTCTGCTTTAGGTTTTTCTCTTGCACTATTTAGGTAATACCTCTTGTACTAACTTCGAAGATATACGTAGGTATTGTGATACAAGTCCTAAAATATACAAATGCTATACCTATTTTATTATAACCTAAGTAATACAATCTATTGCTTTCAGCTTTATAAAAGAAAACCAAAATGGCTAAACAAATTAGGGTTTACTTTTCTCACATGACAGGAAGGCCTAGTATTTTTGTTCAAAGATGTCACCTTAGATATAGACTCTATCTCCTCCCTTTTCCTTAGAGTTTTGGCTTTTGCCTTTATGCTTGTTATTTCAGTTACAACATGGCTGCTCTAAGTATAGACATCATATCCATGGTCCAAGCAGGAAGAAGGAGAGGGTAAAAAGGGGTGGGCGGGGGTGGAAGTGACTTCTTTATCATGAAGTGTTGCCCTTTTATTTGGGAATTAAAGCCCTTCTTAGTACTCTGTAGCAGATTTTCCCTCACCTTAGGAAGAACTGGATCGCCAGTGCATCACTGAGCCATTAGTGGCCCAAGGGATGTAGATCCCATGACTGGTTTAGACTAAGCACACTAAAGGCCTTCTGTTTCTCAATTCTAATATCTGTGTGTACCAGGAAACATAGGGCCGCTGTTAGCCTGTTAGCAGCAAAGCAAGGAGATGACTTTGGATAGATAGTCAACAGGCTCTTTCCCATGTACTTTTTTTTTTTTTCATGTGCATTGCTGTGTTCCTCAATGAGCTTATAATAAATATCTTAAGACCATACAATAATTTCCCATGGGTCAGATCTCCTTGTTATGCACGTATTAAGAATTTTTATCTTTGTTTATAAAGTCCTTTGTCCTAGATGATTTCATTTGATCTTCACAGCAACTCTATGAGGTAAGTATTAAAGATTTTAGCCTTATTTTCCATCTAAGAAAATTGAATAGAGAGTTTAAAGCATTTGCTAAAATAATGACAAAATACAGAATTTTAAAATGAATAGAAGAAGCTCATCTGGCTTCAAAACCAATGCTCATCCCATAGCTTCATACTGCCTCCCACTGCAGAAGCTGAGGGAAGGTGTCGACTAAAGTTTCAAAGGTTAAATTGGTGCCCGCAAACAAAAAGCAGCCATGAACTGGGGAGTTACTTCATGAACCAGTGGTTCCAGCAGCTGGCAGCGCCATGCCAGTGTGAGTTGGGCAAAAGAGAGTGCGGGAACTAAGTCTTTCAAATGGCAGTGAGGTCCTGTCATTAGAATGTGGAGTTGCACTTACCTCCTACTGGTAGGGCCACCCGCCTAGAAAGATGGAGTCAACCGACTGTGTTATCCTGTATGCATTCAGTTTATCTAACAGACTCTCATTGTTCTGATTTCTTAGTCCTTAATTTATGTTTAGATTATGAATTAGTTTCCCATGGAGAATTTCTTACCACGGGAGGAAAATACACAGGTTTCCTGGTTCTGGTAACAGTTAAACTTAATAATTTAAACTTATATGTTGTTATTTGTATTATAATCTGTTATATACAGATCTGTTATATACTAAGTTCAGCAGAACACATTTTGACCATGTTCTTACAAGTACTACTGACCATATTTTGTGTTATTTTTTAAATGTTATTTTAGTAATCCACGGCAATATCTTGTATTGGTTAAATCAAGTCCATCTTTGAAAATTGCCTCGACTCTCAAAGAGCAGAAGCAGTCACACTTCTGAAACTTAATACTAACATTTAGACTCTAGGCCACACAGAATAAATCCGGGGAAATAGATGTCACCATTTTACGAGATTGCTAATTGTTCTTTGATTTCACTTTGTCTCAAACAAACATTTTCTCCTAAATTTCTACAAATATTTCTTTAAAAATCTATCATTTATTCATGCACTCTGTATATGTGTATGTTCTGTCACATGTATTCAACCATGGCTTCAGGGGAACACATTAATATGTTAGTAATTTTAAAATGAAAAAATGTCAATGTCCACAGATTTTCTTTTCTGGATTTTTTTCTCTGCTTATAAAAGTCATATAAGTTCCCTTGACTTTAATTGAATTGTTAAATTTCTCAGAGGCATTTCCGTCAAAGCTGGTAATAATTTCACAGGTACATAATTATATTAAGCTTTTTCTCAACCTAGCATCTACAAGGGACTTGTTCTTTTTGGGAAAATAAAAATAAAAAGGTGATGACTCAACTAACTTTTATTTCCTGTTATTGTATAATTGCTCCTTAATTTTATCCTCAGCTAGTGGGAAAATCTATCTACTTGATTTTATTAGTAAATGATTTTGTGGTATCTGACCACATCTAATAGATCTAATAAGAATGTAGCATATAAATTTCCAGGCAATTTCAAGTGTGTATACCAAGTATTAGTTCAAGATAATGTGGGAAGAATTTATTATAATGCTCTGGGAACAGCTGGATCGACAAGCACTGTTTTTATCTATTATGTCAGCACCATGAAAAGCAACATCATTAAATATTCAGTAATTAACAGAAGCGATTTCCCCAGTATTCATGTCCAAAACAAAATTCCAAAGCGATTTAAAGCTGAACCAACCAGAAAACAGCAATAGTTTTCTTTATTTAGATGAATGGTAGAAATATACACATAAAGGTCATTGTAAGTGTGTGAAGGCCAAGGCATTTTTATTTTCTTTTCCAAATTAAACTTATGCGAGATCTCTATTGTGTAAAATTATATTTTTAAAGAGCATATTGTACCGGCTGACTTATTTTTGTTTTTGTTTTTAACATCATCTGGACAGGCAAATTAAAAAAAAAAGCATCTGTACATGACAACTTCTTACAGATCAAATCCTAGAGAATCAAATAAAGGGAGTGAGCAGAGTACAGCACTGGGAATTTACTATTAGCACAATGATAAATTTCAGGCAAGCAGGTACATTATGATGGGTAAACTTCAGCCCCCAAAATAGATACAGGTCAGAGCAAGGAAGGACTTCTGCGGCATAACTCAGGTAGCAGCCTTTTCCCCCGACCTCAAAACAGTAGTCTCAGAAATCAATCCCTCTCATCTTGGTCACGCCATCTAGGAAAGTTGGAGGAAATTCTCATTATCACAAATACCACTTTGTGCAACCCAAGGGGTAGAGGCCCAGAAGTCATCATACTACCAAATAAAACATTTCCAGACCACAGTTTTGTGGTCCTGCTTTTCTAGAGTCTAAAATAATTTATTCCATTACTTCTCCCTATTTATTTCAGTCAACATAAAAGTCGTCATTTATCATTCTGCTCATTATTTGTCATATGAACTTAAATACCATATTTTCCCATAAATCCATGTATGGTCTCTCCTTGTCCTCCATCCCTTTCTCTCTTGCTAATATCTCTGCACTATGGACACATCAAATTCTGCTCTCTTAGCATAATCACATTATCCTTGACACTGTCACAGTTTATTTCTAGATAGCCTTGCCTTGACTAAATCTTATCCTCTGCAAAAATGCCTTACTAGCCTTATCAACATTGGTTTGTTATTTTCTTCCCAAGTCATATACATCAGGAGAGAGAAGATTCTCTTTTCCCGTTCATTGTTACTTCCTGACAGTCGTATCTTCTTTTTCCTACAAAATTTTTGCTCCTTATGGAATTGCTAATTCTTTACTCCTGGTCCCATACCTCATTCATACCTAAGGTGACCAATTGTTCCAATTTGCCTAGGACTGTAGGGATTCTGGGAACAAAGAGCTTTTAGTTATAAAACCACAATAGATTAGCCATTCTATTCTTGACTTAAAGTTACTGTTTTGGTGCTACTTTTCTCTAATACCCAAGAACATCAGATTCTGATCTATACAACATCTTAAACTTACTATTTATGATGACCTCATTTTCCAATAACTTGTTTACTACTCTCTCTCAGTTACCCTCTCCCATTGCAACAGCTTGAAAATTACTGCTACTAGAACTTGCTGTACCACGTCTGATATCCTCATTTTTCTCATTTTCCATTATCTTTCTCAGTAGCTCACTACTTTTAAAATCTTTACTTCAACAATATCTAGACTTTTTGGAAACAGCCAATATATTGAGTCCATGGATTTGTAATTTTTACTTTGCTCATTTTAGTTTATATCTTCTCTTGTCTACCTTAAATTTAATGATCAATCATATGCTGCTATTTACAGAGTAGTTCTATCTACCCTGATTAGGAACCAGCAGTGCGTTCTGAATCGTAAACCAACATTAGCCTGATTGACGCTACAAAACAGTTCCTATAGATTGACTGGATAACTGTAGAATTCCTCAGCAACTAAAGCCTAAAAAAGCATGATTGTGAAAATGAAGGGGATATGAAATTGTGTTATACGGTAGAGTGAAGACAAAGAATACCAAGAAACAGAGCATTTTCTCACTGGGGTTGGCCTAACCTAGTCAAATTAGAAGGGAGCTAGAAAATGACAAGAAAAGCACCTGATGAAAATTTCAATCCACTTAATCTGTAGGGCAGAATACAAAAACAATATAAACATACTTGGATTTGAACAATGAATTCTGTAAGGATGCTGTGCATTTTAATTATATCAATAACTGGCATCTGTTTAAAAATTAAAACTAAACAAAACAAAATTGGAAAAAAAAAAAACTAAACTAAACAAATGGAGCCAAGGTGCTGGAAAGTGGTTTTGATTTACATAAATCTTAGGAGAAGTCATACTTATATAATTTCAGAAGAAAAACACACTGATCAACTGTATTCCAAAGAGATTAGGTTTAGTTAATTAATGTTAAAATTTGTTCAGAGGAAAATAGCCAGGAACAAGAACAGGTTCCAGTTAACACAGAATGTATTAATATTTATTGTACATATAATCACCAGAGAAAATAAGCCTATTTTGAGCCATTATAGGTAATATATAATGTTCTTAAATTTAATTTTAATAATAGATATGCTATTATATAATTACTTTTGGTACTATGTTGGCTGATATTTTTTACATTCCTTGTTTCCTAAGGATTTCTTCAAAAATAACACCCTCTCATACATTTTGCTATACCAAATGGTAGATGGAAAAATCCTCCAATTATATACCGAGTACAAAGTACTAGGGCCTATGACCCAAAATCTTTATTTCATAATTGGCAATGCATATAGAAAATATTCAAAACTAAAAAAGGAAAAAAAAACAAATGAGTAAGATATTTTCTATATGTTAAAAAGTGTGCTAAATCATTTGCTAAAGTTCAGCAATTATTTTTTTGGCCAGGTTAGTCTGGAATCATCATTTCCCATTAGGTCCTAACAAATGTAGAGGTAGAAGGTAAGTTTAAAAAAATGCTCCATTATTAATGGAGGAAGAAAGGCTAATAAGAACTATGACCTGATTTTAGTTGATCTTAAGTATCTTTTTTAAAGTCTTGCCACCTTGGACTGGTAATTAATTAATAGCAAAAGTCTTTCAGAGCTTCCTCCTTCTACTAATATCAATATGATGATTCAGTTAGCAGGTAGTGATTTCTTCTTTTTCCTTCATTTTTTAATTTGTTAACTAATCCAATTATTCTATTTTATAAAAGTTTGTAAAAATATGTAACATCTCTTTTTTAACCTTTCTGAAATTCCAGTATTGAACCAATTAAAACCACATAAAACTTAAATGAATTACTGTGAGAAATAGAATTATAACTAATATTAAATGAATTAATGATTAGCTACCTTTGGGGATTTTTACTTATTTAAAAGAAAGAATAAAACAGCAAGGATTACTTCTGGGATGCCCAGTGCCACAATGCATGTCATTCCAAGTAGCAATAACATTTTGCAAAATATTGACTTCAAAGGTATTTTTTTTTTGTATTTTTTCTTTGATTAGAGTAGCAAAACATTCAACTTCAGACTTACAAAAAATTACAAGTATAGTACACAGAATTTCTGTGTACTCCTTACCTATATTTTCCAAATGTTAATATTTTTATCTTACTTACTCAGATATATATATATATATATATATATATATATATATATACACATACATACATACATATATATATATTTCTGAATCATTTGAAAGGAAATTGCAAACAAATCTATTTATCCTTATTGTTTTATTGTCTGTTTTCTAAAATCAAGACACTTTAGTCATTATAATCAGAAAATAACATTGTAAGATAATATATAATCTTCAGCATTTAATCAGATTTGAGAGTATGAAAATCGTCCCAATGATATTCTTTATAGCAAAAGAAAATTCCATTTATTAATTACATTTGATTGTCCTGTGTTTTTAATATCCTTACTCTACAGCAATTTCTCTTTCTTTCTGTGTCAAGAGATTGACTTTTCAAAGAGTAGGTCAGTTATTTCTTAGAGAATGCCTTGGCTCAGTTTATTTGATGCTTCCTGGTGATTAGATTATGCTTTTTTTTTTAAGTATCGCATTCCTGATGTATCTTTTCCTGTATATCATATCAGGAGGGACATGATTTTTTAAATTATATTAGTTTCAGGCATACAGCATAGTGTTTAGACATTTATATAATTTATGAAGCGATCCTCCCAATTAGCCTAGTATTCACCTGGCACCAAACATAGTTATTACAATATTATTGACTATGTTCCCTATGCTGTGCTTCACATTCCCGTGATTATTTTGTAACTACCAATTTGTATTCTTAATCTCTTCATATTTTTCACACAGTCCCCCAATCTTCTCCCATCTAGCAATCAACATTTGTTATCTGTATCAATTAGTCTGTTTTTGTTTTGTTGTTCATTTATTTTGTTATTTAGATTCTGCATGTAAGTGAAATCATATGGTATTTGTCTTTCTCTGTCTGACTTATTTCACTCAGCACAACATGATTTTGATTTGTCCCTTACTGGTGATGGTCCAGGTGACCAAATCACTTCATAAAAATGGTGTCTGGTAGTTTTCTTCATTGTAAAATTACTATTTTCTCATTGTAATTAAAACATCTTGTGGTACGATGCTTGTAGGGGAGATCTTTGAGATTATGTAAATATTTGGTTACTTGTCAAAATTTCACCACTATTTTTTAGCATCCATAATAACGATTGCCTGAATCAGTTATTATTATGAGGACCAGGAGACTCCAGGCTGAGGGCAGGAATAGAAGATAGGTCTCAGATATTATTGTAGGGACAGAAGGCAAAGTAGCACTTAGCAATTAATCAAAACATGTCAAAGGACATAGAAGCCGTTTAAAGGGACTCCACTGTCAAAATCTGGGACAATTTGAGCATCAAAATAAGTAATACAGAAGATATTTAATTACTAAATGCAGACAAATGATAGAATTCAAAAATCACCATATGAAAAGAGTTTTAATAAGGAACAGCATCCTTGCTAGGGCTTAGAGAAAGAGAAGTATTAAGTTATTTAAATTCTACAGATCTTAGATTATAGAGTCACTAAAGAAGTATTTTGTGTAGTTCACAATTTTTCTAAAATAAATTTTGCACCAGATATACATCTCACTTGGAGTATCACTCCCGGCATGGTTTCAAGTTAAGTAAGATGTAAACTTAAAGCATTCAGAGCAATAGCCAGGAAAGCAAAGAATAAACTTCAATGAGAAGTCATTAAATATGGGAGAGTTGGCTATTTTCCAATTAGCAAGATTTCACAAACCTGCTAGAACTCTTGAAATCATTGACATGCTCCTCCAGCTAGTGATTTAATACACAAGTGTGCAAGAATAGAACTGGCCATCTCTCGTTCTATCCCTATACGAAAGAGAACATTACTTCCATGGATAATGGGGATCTACTGGCTTTCACTGAGAACTAGTTTGTTTTAAGGAGCTAATCTAGTAAAAACAACAGTGTGTAGGACATAGGAAAGTTTCAGATAGGTCTATGTTTACATTAAAACAAAGCATACTCTTTGATCACCTACTGCAAGTGTAAACAAAATGTGTCTTCTTTTCTTAGAGAAGAAAGTTTGGCATCTTTACCATTTGTTTTTTAAAGACCAACAGAGAAACTTTATTGCGTTTTAAAAAATGAGTTTTGTCTGGCAGAAATGTACTCTTATTAGCATGATGTAAGGCCAAAGAAATTCTAAATGCAGTATGTGCATTGGCACATGTAGGGAAGGAAGAAGACACTGTGAATAGACCTTTGCTTCTCTTCTTGATCCAAAAATTATAGAAGGCACCCAATATTGATGGTCTGATATGGAATATGGCATATATGGAATATGATTTAACTGTAGTGGACAAGAAATAAAGTCAAGCAATGGATGAAAAGTGAATGGCTGGTTGAAATTAGTGGCCTAGGAATTAAAAGTGTTGAAGTGGAATAGTATAAAGAACCGTAAAAGAGGAAAACACTCTCCCTTTGTAAGATGGTTCTTCCCTTTGCCTGTCATGTTCTCGCCACAGTGATCTTTCAGTTCATCAAATGCAACACAGCTTTCCCTGGATCAGGAAGCCTGCACATGCCATTCTTTCTATTTGAAATTCACTAGCTTTCATCTATGTAGTTGCTATACATCATTTAAATCTCAGCTTTAATATTCTGTCCTCTGGAATTCTTCTTTAATCTTCCTAACCAGGTCAGACTTCATTGAAAATAAGATTTAATAGTTATAGCCATGTATTGAAAATAGTTGCAATTTAACATTTATTTGTGATTTTCTTAATTGTCACCTCCCTTTCTGTTCTATGAGTTCCAGGAGGTCAGGCGTTATTTTGTTTTGTTTTCTTCCACTTCCTCAATATTCTCTAGGGCCTAGGATATTTCCTTGCACAGAGTATATTCTAATTGATGAGTATATTCTAATTGATGATTAATTGAATAAAACTTAGGGGGGTAGTGCTAACCATGGATATAAAAATAAAAGCTGATAATGCATAACTAGGGAAAACAATTAAGAAAATAACAGCTAAAGAAATTCCATTAATTTTTCTGGATGATTCCTCTAATGAGCAGGATATCTTTGGAGACAAGTATGGCACCACTGTCTTAAAAGCATCAACCAGGAATGGACACAGAAATTTTAAAAAAATTTTATAACAAAACCATCTTTTATTACTGAAATACATTATAAGTTAATATGTGTGTTACTTGTTTTAATATAATAATTTTTGGTGTGCATTTCAAGTGCCTTTTTGATGAGAAATTTCTTGTTCAGAAATACCAAAACTTTTACCTAAAATCATAATTAGTATTGGTTCAGAAAAACTCAGCCCATGTCTTCCAAATACATGTTTAGGTGCTAGATAAAGTACATCAATTTAATTCATATAATTTATTAATGGCATGTTGGTATATGGAATTTTTAATGATAATTTGTTGCTTAAATTGGACTATATTTCACTTCCCTAACCCTGCCAAAGGTAAACAATAACTAATATTTTCACTTCGATTGTGAAAAGGAAATTCAAAAATGCTAAAATAATTTTTAAATAACAAAATGTAGTTATCGTTGTCAGCTAGAAGCCATGTTAAGAGGTGTTTCTGTAGCAAATATCATCAATGGTATCTGGTTCACATATTATCATTAAAACCAGATTACATTAGTTCTGACTTCAAACCGAAATTTAAAAATTGTGAGATATAAGATTCTAGAGATTAAATAGTAAATAAAAATAAATTAAACTTTGACGTCTGCTAGCTAAATGCTAATGTCATGCTTCCATACAATATGTGTGTTCCACTATGTTCCTGATTCTTTTATATCTTCATTCAATTCACATGCGGCCCTATATTATTTCAGATCTGTTCTAATGAAGGTATTTATTAAATGTTTACGTATAATATATACTAAGTGTTAAAAATGAATATTTACAAAGGTTCGATGTTCTTTAGCAAAACTATTACCTACTGAAGAAACAATATTTTGAAGACTCTAAGTGATTTTTAATAAACATGCATTATAGTTATGTAAGAGACCTATGTTTTCCACTAGATGACAAGTGTTGAATATTGGGAGATAACTTCTCAGATTTTAAAATAATTTGTATACTTAGATATACTTTTCTACTATTTACACAAAGCAAGAATTTTAGAAAATTACTTATAAAAATTCACTGTATGCTTAGGAAATTTAATGCTTAGAAAAATTCCATTTTATTATTATGTAGTTAAAACGCATCCATTCTTTCCTATTTTCACACATTTAATTTATATTTTTTACAACTCTTTTCTTAAGAAATCTAAAACACTGGGCCATTCTTTGTTTGATATAGTTATACTAAATTTCCATCTTTATAATTTATTAATGCCTTACATTTGCATAGTTACCTCCATTTGCCAAATGATTTCATCATATTTACTTCCTTTGTCACAATAATTCAATTGTCAGTAGGGCAGAAATCTGTTCCTTTTTACCATTAGAAAAATGAATACTTACAGAGATTAAATGATTGTCCAAGATCAGACAGGGAATAATGTGGGAATCTTAACCTTTAATCTAGTTTTTCTTTTGAATCCAGGCATTTTATCTGTATCAGGGGCACTTTTTACTGTTTTTCAAGGTCAACTCTGCCTCATATTTTAAACTTGCAGAAATCCCCCTTATCCAAATAAGTATTTAATTTTCATTCTATGATTAATTTAGAATCTAGTGGAAATTATTTTATTAGAAATTTAGGTCTTTAGATAATTAAGTTATTCACATTATTTTAAATGCCTATTAAGAAGAAAGGATATAAAGGGTAAACATACTCAATCTGTGTCCCCACTCATACAACATGGGAATAATTTCTATATGGGAAGGCTATGGAAAGTGCAGTGAGAACATTCAGAGCATCTAAGACTATCTAGGAGGTAGAAGGCGAGTCTTCTCTAGAGGGCTTTGATTGGATGGAGAGTAGACACCAGGTGGTTGTGCAAGAGGATGGCGTCATCATAAACAGAACAAGCCACCTCTGCAAAATCATGAATGAATGGAAAGCCAAGGAAACAAATATATTTTAGTTTCGCTATAATTTAAAGGAAGAAAAGATGATAAAGTTTGTTGTACTTATTTTATATCATATATTAGTTATAGTTATTTTTCATTCTCTCTAATTAGCACATTAAGGCTAATGGCTATATATTATCAATCTCTAATTTTCATGACACTTGATGTAGTAAGGGCTTAATGAGCAACTGCTAAAGGAAACAAGTGTTCAGGTTCATACTAATACAATAATGGGTTTCTTTTTTTCTGAACAACTCTCTTCCAACTCTGCTTATTTGAATCACAAGTAAATGATGATTTTTTATTTTTGTGTTTATACTGATGTTTTATTTAAAATGAAGTGAATTTATGTAAAATATCCATATCATGGGTAATTGCATAGACGATTTTATTTTTTAAATTTAAAATAGTATAATAAATCTTTATTGAGTATCTACCATAAGGAAAACAAATGTTAGTTCCCAGAGGTCTATAGAGATGAATACATACATGATAGCATTCTTGAGGAACTGTTCTATCTGAAAATTCTCAAAATTGTCCATTATTTTCAATTTAAGCATGTTTAGCAACCCGGTCGATACAAAATTATATATGTAATTTGTCAATGTATTAGCTTATTTTGTATCAATATAAATAAATTTGAAAACTGAGGTAGAAATTAAGAAGTCACTGTATATTTAAGTATGTTGTCAAGGTGGAAAAAAAGAGAAAAGCATCTCATTAAGTCACTGCATTTTTTAGTAGTAACTATGTATGACAGACATGGGGACCCATAGGAAATCATGCTTTGTTAGAATTTTTATATGTGTTTGTTGTTTCCAAGCACTTTATATCCTCTAAAGCACTTACTAGAGTAAAACTGTGAATTAAAAAATGACTATGGGTGTAATTGGTTTCATAAACTAACTTACCTTCAATTTTAAATATTAAACTGTCCATCCAAAACTACAGTTAGTCACTTGTAAAAGAGTTCTACAAAGAGAACCCCTTTAAATGGCACTATAAAATTTTATTTTGCAAGATAATTGTTTATTTGGGTTGCCAAAAGAAATGTATTTTTCTTAGGACGTTTTACAGAGCTCTATATTCTTAAGATGTTTATTTCTGTCATAGATAGTCAAAAGTTATAACTATTTTCAAGTACTATTACTTTGTTATTTTTAGTGTTTTTAATCTATAAGATCTCATTGGAATTTTTCCAGACTGGAAACATGATAGTTATAGACAGTGGTCTGGCTCTAGGAAAAAGTTGCACTGCCAACATTCTATAGGAGCAAAATTTTAATACTGTATTAATAATAGAAATCTTAATACTTAATAATTCTTAATCTTAATAATTCTCTTTCCAGAGCCCATAGTAAGACATAGTGTTAAATTTCTTGAGGACAGAGTTTGAAACACATCTTTTCATCAACACTCTATCTGATCATGCACTCTTTTAATCATTCAGCATTTATAGATGTCTTTATTAATTCTTCACAAAATGTTTATTATGGAATATGTTGAACATACAAAAGAATGTGTAAACATATATATGATTTAAAGAAGAATAAGAAAGCAAACATTTTTTCAACACTACATGAGAAAGCGAACATTTTAAACATTCTATATCGATTTACCATATTTACCACATACCAGTCTCCATTTTTACCTCCTTCTCCTTCCTCTCCAGGAGTAACCAAAATAACTTTCTATCTATTATTCCTTTCCTTTATTCAAAAATTTTGTCACATTTTCACATATAACAGTATTTACTTTTTAATTTTTAACATTCATGTATGAAGTAATTTGATATTCTTTTACAATTTGCTTTTAGATTTATTAAATTCCAGCTACTGTAAGATAATGCATATACCACATCTTTCACTGCTATAGAATATTCCATAGTACTAGTACTAGTACAAAAAATTAAGAGGATATTTATCTATTCTCTGGTCAATGGGCATTGGGTATTTGTGTTCTTAACAGTTGTTGCTATTATGAACAACACAAGGTATAGTTTTTACATGTCTAGTAAAACATAAGTACAAGAATTTCTCCAGAATAAATAGAATAGAATTGATAAGATATGGAACATATTCATTTTCTGTTTTAGTAGATAATTCCCACTTGTTTTTCAAGTGCTAGTATTGATCTATTTTCCCACCAGAACTCTGATGTTCTACATTCTCATAAATAAGTGATATTAATAGACCTTATTACTTTGCTACCATAATGTTAAATGGTGAGGGTTAGAGGGTAGGGAAAGAATTGTGGAAAGGGAGAGTTGAGTACAGATTTCACAGAAGTCCATTCCAACTTATGGTTATACGAGTTTACCACCACTTTATTGTAATTCATACAGTCATATTCTCACATGCCTTTAGATCTTGCTTTTTCATTTCTGTATTCTCAGTGTTTGGTACATGGTGAGTACCTGCTAATGCTTTCAGAAGGAATGAGAAAAACTATACCAACTGAATATTATTTTACAAAACTTATTAGATAGTACTTGATATGAATCACTGCCCTGGTAAAATGCACCTGTGTGATGAGGGTAACGAGTAAAATTCCCAACTGTTCACATTTCTTAAAGGGGTATGCATTTCATGGGAATATTTACAAGATAGGTATGAAGCTTTAAAAAATTAAAATTTACCCTCAATTTTGTAAAACTGTTCAAAATTTTGTGCAAAAAGAGTAATTCAAGTTAAGAAATTGGAAATATTCACATGTAGTTCTATTTCATTTTATAAATAATAATCTCAAGTATAGCTTTGTAGATTTGTATGAATATAACTAGAATATATCTGCAATTATGGATGCTTTTTTCCCCTTCTGCTCTTTCCACAACCCTATGGTCTCTTCTCAAGCTCACTTTTATTTTTTAATTTTCTTGTTTTGACTTATAAATTGTTTCCAACTAAGTTAGATTCAAGCAAGGGAGATCATATAGCCTTTCTCTTCATTAGTTCATATATCCATCATATATGTCTCTATGATTAAAAACTACTTTATTAAAAGAGTATAAAAGGGTCATTGTCACCTGAAGAAGGAAGATGGGAATGGGAAGTCAATTTTTTATCAAACTGATAACACATTAGTTAAGCATGTTAGAATTTAATAGTTTTATTTCTAATTTTATTTTAATAAGTTTATTTTTAATTATCTTTCTTCATGGAATCACCACTATGTATCAGTTTCTATTTTTCTTTCTGATATATAAACAAAACTAAGGCTCACCTAAAGGAAGTATTTTTAAAATGGCATTCAGTACTGAGTTTACCCTAGGTTCCCTAAACCTTTGAGTGATTAACCATGAGCTTTGGACTTTGTAGCCATATTTCATATGCCTTTTAAAAAAATTCCTTTTGTCTTACAAAACATTAAATTAGACTAAATTTATATACCATTCTCTTAGGGTCTTGAGATGGAATCTCAATCTAGAGAAAGAATGATAGAAAATCATTCCATCTCTATTCCTTCTTGGGGTTCTGTTTCTCCGACTGTCTTTTAAAATTTGAGTCCCTAGTATTTCACTCTAAATGTCCTAACCACTAGATCTTTCCAACAAATACTCCTTAAATATCTTCTATTCTAGATAACTGCTACATGTAACATGTGAAGGATACAACTGAGAAAAAAATAGACATGGTCCCTGCTCTTGAGTATATATTTGAATTAGAGACTCACATATTATTCCAGCAGTCATGCACATTGTAAATTCCATGACATAAAAGTACATGTAACCATGTAACGGATGGCTTTATCTAGTGTGGGGGACTGAGAAAAACAAGGAATTAAATAAGAAGAGTATAAACTGAAAAATAAGTACTCCAGAAAGTGAGAACTATGTAAACTGAGAATGACTATAGTGTAATTAAAGGCACTAGGGGAACAAAAGCCAACGAAGCTGATGAGGGAGGAGTTTTTGCGTCAGAGACTAAATCCAAATGTCTCCAGGCATAGTCTAAGTCCAGAGAATACTACTTACTATTGCATGTGCTTCTGCCGCTCCTGCTCCTGACCTTGGGATTAACAACTGCTGGTCCAACCTAGACTTTCCTGAAAGAGACCAAGTGCCTGCAAGAATGACTAAATCCAAAGCTACACACTAGAGCTTAAGTCCCCTTCTCAAATTTAAAAAATATCTGGAAAATAAGAAATATTAATCTCATCATTAACCATTTTAACAACACATAGGTACAGGAATTTAGAACACATATATTGTATTTCCCAAAAGTCTAATCTTTTTATTTTTTTGTTTTTAATAATTTTATTACTTTTTAATTGTCTTCAATGAATTTTTAGCTGTCATCACAGAACCTTTTGATTTTGAAAAAATGCTTTATGAATGATTATAATATATTACGTTCTTTTGAACCCATTGCCTTCCTATAGTATTTTTTTTTACACACTTCTTTGGAATGTTCTGTGAAATGTTTTACCCTACTTATCAGGAATAGTGATGAGAATATTCCTCTTTAGATCTGTATATTTTCTATATTCTATAGTGGAAATTTAAATTTGCCTTGACAACAGAGTCCACATCTATACATCTATGAATCATTTAAATTTTTTTGTAAATATGAGTCTGGGATCCACTCATTAACCTTTGGAAAATCCTGAACCTGGGGAATAACCCACCTATACATACTTAGATGTTTTCATTGTTTAATTAATATGTTTAATTATGTAATAACCTGTCACCATTGAGGACAACATATAAATCTGCAAAGATTATTATGTTGTAAAAATACATTTTACCACTAAAAGTGGAAGGGAGACCAGGGGGATCCTGAACTTAAGAAGGAGAGCAACTATGAAGAAAAAGTATTTCCCCAAACCATGGTGGAAGACTGATATCTAAGAAGAGAGACATACAGTTAGGAAATTCCTGTGACTGGTACTTGTGATGGTCATCAAGAGTCATAAAATCTCATAATTATAAATTATGTTACACTTGAGAGGTAAACTTTAAAGAATAAATAAAGTCAGTGCCCACGTTCTGAAGAGCAAAGCCATTAACACAGACAGATTTTGAGGTAATTTTAGTTTGGATAGTCTGAAAAAAAAAAGGGGACCAAATAATTTAGAGACTCACATTGAAAAATTCACTGTTTTATTATTTTGTGCTTATTTTCTTTTCTCTCTTTTCTATAGCACTTATTTTTATCTGGATTCACCCTCTACTACCCCAACTTTCCTCACCTTTGCCTTGATCAATTAAAAAAAAAAAAGATAACTTTTGTGGAATTTCCTATTTTATTAAAATACAAATCAAGTTTCTAATTAAAATGTGCAACCAACACCATAATTTTATCTGTATTTTTTTCATAAAATCACAGTTAAATTTTAATTATATTTAATTACAAAATCTCAAGTGTTTCCTAATGGGGCCAAGCTGCTTTTCTTAAATATTAATTCGTTAAAGGCCATGTTTAATAGTAATAAATCTTCCTATTCCCTTTGACTTCTTAGTAGTAGCCCAAATGCAGCAGCACTGGCTCCCCCTGAAACTGCATTCATTCCATCTATAGGGATTTCTAGTGATATGTGCAAGTTTCTCGGAAACAAAGCATCTTCTATTTGGTTTCATATTTCTACACTGTCTTTTCTTATTCTTAATAAGAAGAAAGGAAAAAGAAAAGAAGGAAGAGAGGGAGAGAGGGGGAAGGGAAAATTCTCACTGAAGAAAATTCCTTAACAGTATGTATAATGTTTTATTGGGAAATGTTATTTAAAAAGGTCTTTGAAAGTCATGGCAGGAAAAAATGGCTATATCTTCTTTTATACTTATCATTCATTCCATACATTCCCTACTTCCTGGAGTCTACAATGCTTCCCATTTATGACTTGACCAGCTAATTGAGAAGAGGAGATATCCATTAAGTGGTTCAAAAGAAAGATTGCATAATATGAATAATAATTGTATGTAAACCTAAAATTAAATCTATCTATCTATCTATCTATCTATCTATCTATCTATCTATCTATATCTATCTATCATCTATCTATCTATCATCTATCTATCAATCTATCATCTATTAACTACCTATCTATCTCTATCATCTATTTACTGATCATCTATCTTCCAGATCTTAGAAATACATTATAAAACCTAGGATTTTATTTTATTTAGCCTCCTGATTAGCCTTGGTCAAGGACTTGTTCTTGTTAATAACAACAGCTGTTGTAAATCCAAATCCAATAAAATCTTATAGTACTCTTACTTTTTGTGATTTATTGTGGTACTTTCTTTCATAAGAGATTTCCACTTTTTTCTTTTCTCTGCAGTACAAATTTAAAATTGCTGTATATTGAATTATCTCTGCTGCAGTTAGGGAGAAGAGTGGGAAATGAGTTTTACTAGGTAAACACCTGACATCACAAAGGTTGTTTTCTTACGAATTATGCCAAAGGAATGGAAATAACTTAGAAAAAACATATGTAAAAAAAAAAAAATGCCATGACTTCTTCTATAAAATTGCTATGAAAAAATACATTAAAATATATTAAAGTGTTAACATATAATTGATTTTAACATTACACAGAAGGATAGAAAAATGAGTAGAGATATTTTACAAATATTTTCACATTAGAAACATAAAGAATTAAATAAAATATATTAGATTCAATATGCCAGAAAAACTATTTAAAATAGAAAGCTACACAGTGCTTGTTTGATGTTAATATAAAAAATACCTAAAAAAAAGAAATGTCATTTTATTGAAGTATAAAGAGCTCTATAATAATGCAGGAAATCTGATTTGGTACCTAATTTGTCCACTAAAGAGCCATGTGCTCTTCTGCAACGCACATCCCTTCTTCTGTGTTAGTTACTTCATGTGTGAGAATGACAAAAATTGGATTAAATGATGCTTGAAGTCCTATTTAATTCTAATGTTTTATAATCTTTGAAATCTTTTGTATGTTTTATATATTGATATGTATATAATATTTTTATTTTAATTATAATAAAAAGTGCATAAAATTTCCATTTTAACCTTTAAGTGTGCAGTTCAGTAGTGTTAATTTCGTTAACATTGTTGGATAACAAATCATCAGAACTTCGACATCTTGCAAAACTGAAACTCTATGCCCATAAAACAACAAATCCTCATTTTCTTGTTTTCTTAAGATCCAGGTAACCACCATTGTATTTTCTGTTTCTATGAAATTATATTTTCGTGATAACTTTACTTAACATACATAATGTCCTGAAAGTTCATCCATATTGTAACATGTGGCAATATTTCCTTTCATTTAATGCTGCATAATATTCCATTGTATGTAAATACCACATTTTATCTGTTCATCTGATGATGGACATTTGGTTTGATCTGCCTCTTGTATTATTATTAATGCTACTATGAATGTGGTTTGCAAATATCTCTTCAAAATCCTGCTTTCAGTTCTTTTGAATTTTTACTCTGAAGTGGGATTGCTTGATGATATGGTAGTTCTATTTTTAATTTTTTGAGAAACTGACACTTTTTTCCACAGTGGTTGCAACATTATAAGTATATGATATATTTTAAATTTGTTTTTAATTTATTGCAATCATCCGTATTATGGTTTTATTCTTTAACCCTTAAAATGTTCAGAAGAAGAAATTTTATAAGGATTCTGAGTGGTCATACTCAGAAGTGACTAATGTTTCTGGTAATATATCAAATCCCTTTATGAGACATCTGTCTAGGAAAGTTAACTGGGAAAATTGTGAAGTGATAAAGTTGCGTTATCTTAGGTTTGCAGCAACTGATATAATCAGTGGAAATTACCTACATATTTCATTTTTTTAAAAATAATTTATCTGGCTAAATAACTACGGATATAACAAAACGAAGGGGATAAGTATTCATTCTATGAATGGGGTAAGAGAAAATCAGATAGGGCTGAGTGTGATCTTTTGCCTTTCAAATATCTGCTTAGAATTCTGAAAGAATATGTCTTTAGAGGATGAAGAGAGAGGTATGCCTGTACATTGTAGGCTAAATGATTCAAAGCTGCTCTGTCCCTTACTTGTTGGGAAATTGTGGTATGGTAGATAGAAAGATCTGAGGAAGTGCCTGTTCTGTATTCTCTCCAGGGACAGAGTTTCATGGCACAGTCCTCTGGGAAGCTTCAGCTAAATTAATCTGCTGACTAGAATCTGGATAAGAATGTGTGTTTTTAAAGCCCATGTTCCAGGAGAAATAGGGTTTAAAAGGTATGATGCCTTTTATTTTTCCTGCTGCAAAGTTGAGAAAAAGAATAAGTAAGGCTTATACTTATAATTCAAAATTGTATGGAGAGTTATAGGCTATGAAAAATAAATGATGGTACATTTAAAAAGTATATGACTTTTTTATTGTTCACTCAATTAATTTTATAATTTTATTTAAATATGTATTGTCAGGTAGACAAGAGTAAATATGCTTACAGGTTTTTATGTACCTATATATTCAATTCAACAAAAACTATGCATTGTGATATATATATTTTTATATATATAATATTTATTTTATATATATATATATTTTTACACATATATATTTTATATATATATATATATATATATATATACACATAGCCTTGTTTTAAACCATAAGAGAACAGAACCGAAAGATACCTAACTAACTGAAGAATATATAAAGACAAAAAAAATACAGAAATTAAGCATGTACAAGTTTATAAGAGAGAACTACTCAGAGTTCCATGATTCTATGGCACAAGAACATATTATTAGGGGCTTTGTGTGTTGCAGTAGTTTGGAGTCTAACCACGTAAAGGTTCAATGAAGGTAAAGGCACTGTATAATCAGGTGTATTGTGGAAAAATAATTCTGGCAGTTTTTGATTACGGTGGAGTAAAATTGAAGTAGAGAAACTTGTTTGAAGATCACTGCAGTAGTATAGGCAAGAAGTGATGACAGATTCAATGTGGAATTGAAAGGACAAATGCCAAATGTATTTATGTGAGCAAAATGGACAATGGTGATCATTATGGATGAGGAGAATAGTAGAAAGAATGTTATATAATATTGATGATTTTATATATAAATATGAAAGTAAATACTACCACTAATAGTTGAAAAAAATTAAAACCGCTTATCCTTGTGAAGAGGAAATCCGGTATAGTGTTAAGAAACGCAGAAGGTAGCTGTGTTTAATTTAGGATTTGTTATGTTATTTCTATTTTACAGTTATATACACGTCATTGTACTTTGTTAATATTAAAAGTTAATCAATTACGAAAATAAAGATCATCTAAAAATTAAGTTAAAAGCAGGTTGAAAAATCTGTTTTAAAGTAACTATTTGGTTAGCACATACATACAGATACGTAAAAATAGATTTATTATAAATATCAACTACTCTAATCTCTGAACAACTGCATTATAAGCAATCAATAATCAATCCATTTTATAATTAAAATTAATAATGCTTAGAATATTAAAAACAGTTATCTATGTCTTCTTGTTTTTGACTTCCTAGGTATATTCTGGTTCCTACTCAACTTTTGAAAATTTTTATATAATTTTTTACTTTGTTTTTACAGAAACAATCTATATTATAGATAAACATAGACCCATACAGTTGTAAATAATGTATTTCTAACATGTTTGAAAATAAAATTACCTTAAGACAAAAATAGACTTCAATATTATAGGTTTGGGCATGTTGGTCACAGCAAGTTTCAAAATACTATTTCATTACTCTCTCTGAGTCCTGCATGTCCCACATTCCTCAGCTCCAGGAAACCCATTGTAGGTAATGAGTCAGAGATTATGTCTGTTTTGCTTATCATTACATCCCCAGGAACTACTGCCTGAAACATACTAGGTCACTAGTAAATATTTATTGAAGACTTGATACATTTCTGTACATAAAAGCACTGTCTCTACCTTGACTGTCATTTTAGGTAAATCTTCCATATTCTAACTTTATAAATCTTTCCATGTGTTTTTTTTTTATTTTGCAATTAATATTATTCATTTATTCATTTTACATTAATACCTTAACAAATCTAGAATTTGATTTTGGTGTAGTATTTGAGAAGTAGCCAAGTACTCTTTTTTCCTAAAACATAACCAGTATTTCGAGCACTACTTTTTGAAAGCCACAATATCTCCACTTATTTCAAATGACACTCTTATGATATATTAAAATGGCATGATTCAATATTCGAAATTTTGTAATTATTTGCTTGCCTTTTGTAGTGTCAGTATCATGCAGAATTAATTCTAGTTTTATGAAATGTTTTAATATGACAATTTCTGCTTTTTTAAAAATTTTAAATAACAATTTAAATATAAATAAATGTTCAGTGTCACGATTCAACTATACAGAAGCACACAGAGAAAAAATTAAGGACTGATATATTTGAATTGTGCTTTTTATACAACTTTTCCTATGTAATGCTTTCTGACTTGCATTCTATTTCATCCAATAATCATATTGGTACAACAGTATATATTATTTAATTAGCTTTTCCATGGTATATATTTTTTTACCATCTCTTTTCTCCACCCTTTTGCATTATTTTATTTTGAGTGAATCACTTATAAAGAATATGTTGTTACATTTGCATTAGTAAAAGAAAATGTATTTTCTTTAATTAATGCAAGCTTTATCTTTTAAAGAAACATAGCTTTCCAAATGATAAACAATTTAAATAATTATATTTTAGTATATTATCTTAACCTACATTACATTCTGTAATTTAGAAAAAGTCACCTTATTTCTGTTAAGAAAATTGTGACATCATTTCATCCTGTATGCCAGCCCTTCTCTTTATCTCTTAATATTTCTAAGAAAACTGACAGCTATTCAGAGATTTCATCTTCAATTTCTTTCTCAGCATTCTTGAATGGATGTCATCCAGGCCAAGAGATTTGCATTTTTATAGCGCAAATAAGTGCTCTCTAAAAATATACTTTCTTAAAATCTTCTCTCCTATCATAGGCTTCATATCACTGTTACCAATGTTGAGTCTACCTTTTATTGTCTTGGCGGCCATTGACCTGTACAGAAAAAGCTGAAAACTTGTGTAATTCTTTGCTCACATATTAATAATAAACCATTATCGTAAAGTAAATTGGGCTTTATTTTCAGTATTTTTTGTTTTATAGTAAATATAAATTAAAAGATTCTTTTATGACCATTTAAACTTTTTGACAGGATCATTTCATACTAACTTTGCTTTAAAAGCTCTTAGAATTTCATGTCTGTTTGTTACAATTATCTTTGATTGCCATGCTCTCTATTCTTTTATACATTTTATCTCAATAACTCAACTCTTCAGATTCCCTTACTATTTTCTTCTCTCAGAATCATTTGAGGCTGTATCTTCAGAATTTTATTCCTGAAAACAATCCATTATTATCATTAATATTTTTCTTGTTAATGAATCCTGTTGCCCTGTTTATGCTAAAATTTTAATGACTCTTTGTGTTATTATTTATCTCTTGTAATTAAAAATATATATTTCCTTTTAAAAGGTGTGTATTTGACTAGGCTCAAGTAACCAACCTTGATGATAATAAATTCTAAGGGTTTTAATTGAATCTTTTCCAGTTTTTCTGGAGTTTCAACTTCTCTGCCATTCAGTTACTTCTTATTGGTTGAAGTACAGAATAGCATTTCCTCTCATCATTCTCTCTAGCTTCTAAGAGATTAAATTGACAGCAAGGCCCGCCAAGTATTACTAGATCCTGCTTGTAACAGAATGAGTTTTGTGGGAGGTCTGGAAGATTAAATACGATCTTTTTATAATATTGCCAGTTTCTAAACTCTGTTTCCTTATCTGTAATATGAGACAGTAATACTTTCTCTTACTAGTCCATTTTTTTTCAAGGACTAAATGAACCAAGGAATGTGAAAATATTTTGAAAATCTTAAAAAGGTGCTCTGTGAATATGCTATGGATTTTATGTTATGTATACGTTTTGAATATAGTTTTGTTTATTTGAGCCACAAATCCTACATGATCAGAACTCTCTTAATTTCTTTCAGCATGAAGAACATACCTCAGTAGGTAGATTATCAAACAAATAATTTGCTTGAGCATTTATTATATAATTAGACACACACAATTAGACCAATGATAAATAGTTAATTGATCAATACACTGAATTAATATGAGTGATTTATTCAGGATTTGATGATTACTCTATTTAGTAGGAACAATAACCATTCCTAAAAATGTCCACCTCTTAATCCCCAGAACCTGTGAATATGTTTAGGTGTCACAGGGAAATTAAGTGGCAGATGGTATTGTTTGCTTATCAGCTGAGCTTAAAATACGATTATCTGGAATTATTCCGGGGGACCTGATGTAATCACAAGGGTCCTTAAAAGTGGAGGAGGGAGGCAGATGGAGGAGTTAGAGTCTCTGATACGATGAACAACTTGAGCACTGCCACTAGGTGGGGAGAGCTAGTTGGATGGAGGAAGATGGCCATGAGCCAGGGAATGTGAGTGGACTCTAGAAGCTGGAAGAGGTCAGGAATTGGAGTCTCTTTTACAACCTCTAGAAGAAATACTGTCCTGATACCAACTAGATGTTAGCTCAATGAGATTTATTTCAGATTTCTGAACTTCTAAACTGTAAAATAATAAATTTGTATTATATTAAGCCACAACATTTGAGGTGTTTTGCTTCAGCAGCCATAGAAAATTGAGACAATCTATATTCGTTTGTATTATTAGCATCATTACAAAATAAACATATTTCTGAAAAAAAAAACACACTGTTGACAAGTATATAAATTTGTGGTGGGATCATGGAAACAGACGATTTTCACTGTTGTATTCTAAGTGCATTCGCATGGTGAAATGACCAAATTAAGCAAAACAATTGCTTAATATCTTTTCCAAGACAGTTTGTTATGATGATTCCCTCCTTGGTAATTCTCTTGCTAATTGACATAAAGCATTTTATTGCTTTATGGAAATTGCTAACCGTTCAAAAGCTGAACAAAATAAGAAAATTCAAGACTTCTGTTTTTTTTTTTATTAGAAGAATCTTTAAAGCATATTTTTAAAAGATTATCACTACTAATAAACTAGAAATGATAAAAACAGGTTAGATTAAGTCATAACATTAAAATAATTAACATAAAAATAAATATTGCCATCATGAAATTACATGCCTAAATACACATACAAGAATACACACACACACACACACACCCCCCAAAAGATAAGTTGAAGTGGTTTCATGAAAAAAAAAATTAGCCTGTATGTTACATAGATAAAGAATTGTCAGGAAGTATGAGCTTAATATAATTAGATAAGCTTTCTTTGAAGGCCAAAAGCTATATATTTTTAAGAAACATTTTTATCATTTAATTTATAGTTATTTCTTATATATTCTTAAGATGATCTCTCCAGTTATACTGATGCTTTTTAAAGTTATCAATTTTTTTCAGAGCACTTAAGTTATCTGATGCATTTTTGTTAACTGATTAATATCTATTTCCCTCAGTATATCTGTAAACTTAATTGAAGCAGCATTCATAAGTGTTAACATTATTTTATTTTTCTCTAGAGCAGCAGTCCCCAACCTTTTTGGCCCCAGGGACCGGTGCTCCTATGAGAATTTAATGCCTGATGATCTGAGGTGGAGCTGAGGCAGTGATGCTAGCACTGGGGAGCAGCTGCAAATACAGAATAAGCTTCACTCCCTAGCCTGCCGCTCACCTCCAGCTGTGCAACCCAGTTCCTAATACACATGGACTAGAACTGGTCCACGGCCCAGGGGTTGGAGACCCCTGCTATAGAGCCCAGAGTTTTGATAAGAGTAGGTATCAATGAATATTTGTTTAATGAAAAGTTTTTGTTATAAAATGAAGTCTTAATATTACTGTTAATGTTCTAGATAGAAAAATTTTTATCTCACAGAAAAACACTGGGCTGTTTGTTCAATGTCAAATGACAAAGAAGGCAAAACTAATATTCTGTAGCTTCTCCTGAATGATTTTCAGGAAATATATGTCAATCATCAGCAGAAAAAATCCATATTTAAACTTCAAATTAGAGACTTCAGAATGAATCACTGTGTGTAACAGTTTGTCATCTAAGGTGTAGCTATCTAAGTCTCCTAAGACTCTTATGGCATTATGAACCAGTTCAGCTTCTGGTGTCTTCTGTTAAAAAAAAAAAAGAAATAGCTATATTTGATAACTAGGATTTAGATCTCTAAAATAATATTTTAAATTGATAAAAAATGTTTGGAGATCTTAGGCTTTTGATGAATTTTTAAGGGTATTATAAAAATATTAGAAATAGACAATTATGAATCAATGCAATTATATTTTCAACTGGATTTTTTTAAAGTAATTTTTTTTTACCCCAGAGACATTAAATAAATCTTTTAAAATGCTTGTATTTAAATAAGGTTACCCTACATATACTGGGTTATTATTTGAAGATATCCAAAACACTAATTCAAAAAGATATAGGTACTCTTATGTTTATTGCAGCACTATTTACAATGCCTATCAATAGACAATTGAATAAAGAAGATGATATACATATATACAATTGAATATTACTCAACCATAAAAAAGAATGAAATCTTACCATTTGTGACAACATGGATAAAACTGGAAGGTATTATGCTAAGTGATCATTTATATATTATATATACATATATTAGGTATGTTCTCATTTCTGTCAAATTTATAAATAAACTGCACATATAAACTTAATATGAATGACAATAACACACCCAAAATACTTTGAATATTCATTAAACTGTTCTCAAAATATCCCTAAACATTACTGTTTAATAAGAACTTTGGGTATCTGAACGACACAGGCTATAAAGAAAAACAAAAATAAAAGTTAATCTTTTTATACTTTATATAAGGTAGGTTCACTTGAATAAAACTGGCTTAAGATAAGTAATTTGCTAAAGATAAGTCGTAATGTAATAATTTAAATCTTGATTAATTAAAAATTTAGTTATATATTTGTTATATTATGCTGACTCTCTTAGTCTAGTTTATTCTTTTCAGGCAACTAAGAAAAATTGTTACTTTGATATTTTAAAATATTTTATCTCATATTTTCTATAAAATTTTTACACATTTCTCATTTTGATTGAATTTCTTGGGTAAAACATATATAAATAAATAAACATATAAATAAGTAAATATGAACTTAACACTAATATTGACTTCTTAATAGGGAAATAATTTCACCATAAATCCATTTGATATTTGAAGGAGAATTGATCAACAAATCCCATTTTTGTTAGATGTCTAAAACATATTCAAAATTGCTTATAAGCACAGGGCAATACTGCTTTGTTTTGGAGGGAAACTTACCGCTAGTGCAGAATTCAAACAATTAAAATATTTAAATAAATTATAATAAATATTATGATAAACAAAGTATATGGGCCTAAGTTGATACACACCAGAATTATCTCATGTGTTCTTTCAGTGGGTTTAGAAGTTTCATGTCTTAGAACATTTACCAGGAGAGATTAAAATTTATCTAGGTAAAGAGGAAGTTAAAGGTGGAATGATGTTTGCAAAGACCTACTGATAAGGGAAAGCATAAATACTAAGGCAACTGCAATAAGTGCTGTATGGCTTACACATAAAAAGTAAATGTCACAAGGGAGATGGCTATAGCTAACATTTCTTGAGCACTACGTGCCAGAGTTTCTTCTGAGTCTTTTACATAAATTATCTCAGGTATTACAACTCAAACAACCCTAGAGGTTGTTCAATAAATATAATGTGTTCAATGACATATTATCATTGGTAAGATGATGACATTGGACCGAGATTGACTATCAATTATTAGCTATGCAACTTTGAGGAAGCTATTTAACTTCTATGCCTTATTTTTTTCATCTATGAAATGGGAATAATGATAGCACATCTATTTTATAGTTATATCATGAGAATAACATGAACTAACAGATGAAAAGCATTTAGATAGTACCTGTCATATAGTAAAAACAGAGTTCAGTTATTAATAGTATTATTTTTAGCACTTTATATTTTAAGAAACTATCAGAGTATTCCTTTTAAAATGTTAATTAGGACATGTTAATACTCTCCTCAAAAACTTGATTGTGTTCTCAGATCACATAGAATAAGAACCAGATTCAGGGCCCTCAAAACATATCTCAACTTCTACTACTCTACTTCCTCCCTTTCTCCACAAGAGCTTCACTGGACACCTAGATGTTTATCAAATACTCCACTTCAGAACACTTACCCTCACTATTTTCTTTAACCAAAAATCTTTCTACGTATATATTCATAACTTGCACCTTTATTTCTTGCAAGTTTTCTATGACAGATTTTTAATGACCACCTTATATTAAACAACAGGCCTCTCCAAATAAAGGGAATTGAACTCGACACACATATAACTTTATTACATATACAAATGATTTTCAATTTAAAGCCCTAGATCTTTATAACTTAAGCAACTGGAAAACAGGACAATATATATGAAATAACTGTTCAGAAAATGGATAGCAGAGCACAGGACTGCTATCTCTAAAAATAACGAAAATAGTGAGATATGAACTAAAATAACCATTGCTCTCTTCCAGAAGCAATTTCCAAATTGAGGAGGCAGGGAAGAAGAATGCAATCAAAATTTAGCAGATTTTCTAAGTTCAAGGGACAGACATCAGAGTTTGAGGCCACAGATGACTGGAAAATAAGAGGAAGAACAAGAGAAAGGATCTATACAGAGAAAGAAACCCCATAGATTTGCACAAGTGTCTCCTTGAGTTTTTGCTGTGCATACCTTGGATGAAACTCTATTCATTTGGGTAAAAACAAACCAGAGAATTGTAAGCTGAAAAATTTACAGAACTCATACAGGTTAGATGTTAGAGTTCCAACCAGTCAGTGATCACAGGGGACAGTTAGTAGCATCCCAGAAGGAGCATTCTTCAGTAATAGAACTAAATTCTCATGAAGCGAAGGATACTTTAGACCACCTTAACAAAATTTCAGTAGGCCTATGAAGGATCAGACTAATCCACATGTAACTTAACTACCTATCATAGCACTCATTAAATGAAGACAACAAGATCCAAACCACCAGCAACATAACATTCATAATATCTGAATTAGTCTCCTCAGGCTACAATAACAAAATATCACAGACTGTGTGGCTTTAAACAAACATTTATTGTCTCACAGTTCTTCAGATTAGAAGCCTACAATCAAGTTGCCAACAAATTTGGTTTCTGATAATGTCTCTCTTCCTGGTTTGTAGGTGGAAGCTTTCTTGCTGTGTCTTCACGTGGCTTTTTCTCTGTGTGCATGCAAAAATCAAGAGAACTCACTGCTGCCTCTTCTGATGCCATCCTTTTTTATGGCCCCAACCTTATGAACTCATTTAACCTTAATTACCTCTCAGAAGCCTTATTTCCAAACACCATCACATCAGGGATTAGGATTTCAACACATGAATTTCGAAGAGACACAATTCAGTCCATAACAATATCTAACATCTAAGCCACTATGACAAGAGGTCAACCTCTGACCAACAGCCAACAAGGAATTCAGGTTCTCAGGCCAATAACTTGTGAGGTACTGAATCCTGTCAACAACCGCATGTGTGAGCTTAGAAGTGAATCTTTTCACAGTTCAAGGCCTGAAGTGACAACACCTCTAGACAACACCTTGATTTCATCTTTGTGAAAGACATTAGAGCAGAGAATCAGCTAACTGTGCCCAGTTCCTGACCTACAGAAACTGCAAGAAAATAAATGTGTGTTGCCTTAAGAAATTACATTTGAGAATTACAAGGCATTAAAAGGGAATTCCCTTTCCCTTGAGTTTCCTTCTGATCACTCCCATCCAAGGGTGACTATTCTAACGATCTCTTACTATATAAACAAATTTCACTTCTTTTTATACTTTTATATTTTATAAAAATGGATTATACAGTATGTATATTTATTTCATGTCTGACTTATTACATTCAAATTTGTGTTTAGAAAATAATACCTTAATGATTCATAAAGGTCATTCATTCTCATTGGTGTGTAATCTAGTGTATGCATAGAACATAAATTATTTATTGATTTTACTTTTAATGGAACTTTGAGTAGCTATGCTTTTTTGGACCTTAAAAACAGTGCTGCAATGAACATTTTAGTACATGTCATTTTACAAACAGTTATTATTCGTTTCTTATAGGTATAGTCTTAGGACAGTAATTTTTGGGATATTAAATATATATTTACCTTCCATCTATAGTCAAATGGTTTTTAAAGTTTACAGATAGATATAATAGTTGTTTTGTAGTCTAAGAAGCTAATTTTATAGAAGAAAAAACTGAGAACTATTGTGTGTTCATAGCCAAACTTAGGTATTTCAATGAATTGGATGCCTAAAATCGTTTTGTTTCTTTTAAATATACATGTAGTACCATATGATCCACCAAGTGCATTTTTAGGCATTTGTTCCAGGAAAATGGCCACATATGTTCACACAAAAACCTGTACATAAATGTTCATAGAAGCTTTATTCAAAATATTTCAAACCGGATGCACAGGCATTCTTCAAAGGGGAATGGCTAAACTATGTGTGGTACATTCATCCATACCATAGGATACTGCTTAAAAAGAACTATTCATACAATTTGGATAAATCTCAGAGAATTATGCTAAGAGAAAGAAAAGCCAACCCTTTAAAGTTAGATACTGTATGACTCCATTTATTTAAGATTCCTAAAAACACAAAATTATAGAAATGAAGAAAAATTAGTGCTTACCAGTGCTTAAGGACTGAGTGGGGTAGGAGGAGAAGTGGCTGTAATGCCTCCTTTTCAATTTTTGGAAGAGTTTGAGAAGACTAGGTATTAAATCTTTGAATATTTGGTAGAATTCACTGGCAAAGGAATCTGCTCCTGGACTTTTACTTTTTGGTAGGTTTTTGATGATTGTTTCAATTTTCATACTGCCGATCAGTCTGTTTAGATTTTCCAGTTCCTGATTCAGTCTAGGAAGGTTATATATTTCTAAGTAATTATCCATTTTTTATGTTATTAAATTTAGTGTTATATACTTTTTCATAGTATTCTTGTATGATCCTTTGTATTTCTAAGGTATCTGTCATAATTTCTCCTCTTTCATGCCTGATTTTGCTTATTTGTGTCCTTTCTTTTTTTTCTGTAGTGAGTCTCACTTTATTGAAGGTTAGTTCAATTTATTAACCTTCTCGAAGATCTAACTCTTTGTTGCATTACTTTTTTCTATTTTTTTTGTTTTGTTTTCAATTTCATTTATTTCTGCTCTAATTTTGATGATTTCTTTCCTTCTGCTGACTTTAGTTTGTTCTCCCTTTTCTCGTTTTTTAAGATAAAGTGTTAGGTTGTTTATTTGGGTTCATTCTTATTTTTTGAGATATGACTGTAATGATATGAACCTTCCTCTTGTGACTGCTTTTGCCTTGTCCCCAAACTTTTGATTTGTTGTATTATTATTATCATTCGCTTCTATATATCTCTTGATCTCTCTTTTTATTTCTTCTCTGACCTGGTCATTCTTTAGTAGCATGTTGTTTAACCTATATGTATTTGTGGTTCTTCCCACTTTCTTTTTACAGTTGATCTCCAGCTTCAAAGCATTATGATCAGAGAATATGGTTGGTATGATTTCAACCCTCTTATATTTGTTGAGACTATTTCTGTGTCCCGGTTTGTGGTCGATTCTTGAGAATGTTCCATGTGTACTAGAGAAGAGTGTATATAAGCAGCTGTTTTGGGATGGAAGACTCTGTGTCAATTATGTCCAGTTGGTCTAATGTATCATTTAAGGATGTTACTTCCTTATTGATTTTCTGTTTGGATGATCTGTCCATATCCTACTACGATAGTGTTTTGGTCTCTTTCTCTCTTTATTTTTGTCAGTAATTGCGTTATATACTTCATGGCTCCCTGATGGGAGTATAGATATTAATAAGTGTTGTGTCTTCTTGGTGCATGATTCCTTTTATCATTATCAAGAGTCCCTCAATATCTTTCTTTACCTTTCTCATTTTGAAATCCATTTCATCTGATAGTACCACTACTCCCACTTTTCTCTGAATGCCATTTGCTTGAAATATCATTTTCCACCCTTTGTGGAAAATATCATTTTCCACACTTTGTGTCTATATTTGTCTTTGGAACTGAGATGTGTCTCCTAGAGGCAGGATATGGTTGAGTTTGTTTTTTGATCCAATCTGCAACTCTGTGCCTTTTTATTAGTGAGTTCAGTCCATTTACATTTAGGGTGATTATTGAAATATGATATTTTTCTATAGCAATTTTATCCTTTTCTTTCTGGTAGTTCAGTGTTTCCATTGCTTCCTTGTCCCTGTGTTTCTGTTTTTTTTTTTTATTTTGGTTGGGTTTTGTGAATTTTCCCTCTGGTCCTTCTTGTTTTATGTTATATACTTCAGTTCTGAATCTTTGGCATGTGGTTACCATTATGAATATGTAAAGAATAATTATATATAAATAGTAGTTCCTTTTCTTCTGCGTGTGCCTTATCTCCATTTTCCTTTGCGAATTTGGATCTTTGAATCCTCCTCTTTTCTGTTATTGTCATCTCAATTTGTCCCTATGTACAGTGAATGTTCATTACTATCTTGCAATAGTAAATCTCTTCTTATTATTTATGCTTATAAAGCTTTGTTTCTGAAAAGGACTGCACTCCTCTGCTTCTATCTGCAAGCTAGTCATACTTACATATTTTTTGGTCATTTTGTTTTAGGCGATCTGACTCCTTTTAGTATTTCCTGTAATGAAGGCCTCGTGCTGGAAAATTCCCTCAATTTTTGTATGTCTGGAAAGGTATTTATTTCTCCTTCATATCTAAAGGAGAGCTTTGCTGGATGCATTATTCTTGGTTGGTAGTTCCTTTTATTTAATAATTTGAATATTTGATTCCACTCTTTTCTTGCTTGTAAGGTTTGTGCTGAGAAGTCCAATAATAATCTAATACGTTTTCCTTTATAGATTACTGTCTACTTTTCCCTGGCTGTCCTGAGAATTCTGTCTTTGTTGTTGATTTTTGATAATTTTAATATGACGTGTCTTTGAGAAGGCCTTTTTGGGTTGAGATAATTGGATGTTCCGTTGACCTCTTGAATTCTCAGCCCCAGTTTGTTCCTTAGATTTGAGAAATTCTCATCAACTTTTTGTCTGACAATACTTTCTGATCCCTGCTCCTTTTCCTCTCCTTATGGAATACCCATTATTCTTTTTTTTTTCTTTTGCCGTAATTTTTAAAATTTTATTTTATTATTAGTTTCAAGTATACAGTACATTGGTTATACATTTATATAGTTTATAAAATGATCCCCCTAGTTGCTCTTTCTCTCCTCTAGCTCTCCACCTAGCCATTATATTAATGCTAACTGCATTTTCTATGCCATGCTCCCCATACCCATCATTCTTGTTTTCTTTCCTAATGGTATCAGCTAGTTCTTGTATTTCTCTTTCATCATTTTTCATTCTTCAGTCTCTTTATCTTCTTTCTGATTTATTTCTAGATTGCTGTCTTCGATATCACTGATCCTTTCCTCCATTTTTGTCGACTCTATTTTCCAAGCTTGCTATTTCATTGTTCATCTCTTTTAGTGTGTTTTTTATCTCCAGAAGATCTATTTGGTTCATTCTTATGGCTTCAATCTACTTGCTAAGAAAAAAACAAAAATCAAAAAACAACAATAAAAACTCATCCTGCTGATCTAGTTGTTGTTGTTGTTGTTTTATCTTCTGGAATTGTTGATAAGAATTATTTTGGATCTAATCGAGTTTTTTCAGAACTACAGTCCTGAATTCTCTGTCATTTAAGTTGCATATTTCTATGTCTTTAGGCTTATTTTCTGGAGATTTTTCTCTTTTTTTCTGAGCTGCTTGTTATCTTGGTTGTTCATGGTGTTTAACGGACTTTTTCTCTGCCTGAGCATCAATGGAAGTGTGTTCTGTTTTTTTTTTCTTTTTCTCAAAAAGGTTTATTATATAAACGTCTCTCTTTAGCCTGTTGCTAAAGTGTTTTTCATTTGGTTTCCAGTAGGTGGCAGCTAAGCCTCTTGGATTCCTGCTTTGAGCCTTAATAATGCTCAAAAAATTTTAAAATTATTTATTATTATTTATGCCTACAGCATCTGGTCTTCCTAAGTGGTCTCCCATCTAAGTACTAACCAGGCCCGACCCTGCTTAGCTTCCAAGATCAGACATTGGGCTTGTTCAGGGTGGCATGGCCATAGACCATGGACTATGGCTCCACTGGGGTACAAACTCAGGACCTTCTGCATGTAAAAGAGACGTGCTAATCACTACACTGTAGAAACATGTCCAGATTTTTTTTTTTTTTTAATAAATATTCACTCAGGATCACTACCCTCAATCTCAGTCCCTGTCAGTGTTAGCGACAGTTCCGGTAGTATTTGCTCAAATTTTCCTGGGGCTCTGCGGGGTTCAGTCTTGGAGGATATGGCAGTTGGAGGATGTGGGTTGTTGTGGCTCAGCCTCATGTTTTGCAACTGTGGCTGGTAATAATCAGCTGATGCTTCTCTGCCTTTCCCCCTTTACTTTCTTCCCTGATTCCTGGGCTCTGCTGCTGCTGCTGCGTGGAGCTCACAGATCTCTTAGGCAGGGCTGTTCAGGGAACCCTCCACACCTTTTCCCTGCCCCACACCCCTCCTCCTGCAGGGAGCTCCAGACGGCAAGAGGCAGCTTCTTTGTTCTTCCCAATTTACCACCCCACTCTGCTGTTCTGACATATGGTAGCTCTTAAGCACAGATCATTCACTCAAATGTGCTCGTGTGCAGATTGGGTGTTATTTGTTGAGTTTTAGGTGTTGAGCTTATTGTTATTTCAAGGGAAGAGATATGGGGACAGCTCTCACTTCGCCATGCTTCTGACATCACTCCTGATTAATTCTATTTTATGTGAATTTCTTCTAGATAAAAATAAAATAAAATAATAAAATGAAGGAACAATTTCCAGAGTGGGCTGGTGAGCACTATTATAGCAGGGTATTTATAGAAACTAAATTCCATCCAAATCTCCTGTCAAAAATGTTTGGGAACTGTTTTTATAAGCTAATGTGTCATATTCAGCGAATTCTAGCATTTCAATTGTACACATTAAACACCTTTGCTTGTCATCCCACCATTAATTTAATTTCAACATATCTTTTAAAAACTTTATATTTATCCAAAAGTGCACATTTTCAGAAGTGTCTGTTATTATAATCATTCTCCTAGAAAACAATGCAATATATGTGTCCTGCTTTTGCCAAATTCAATCAATCACAATTTATTTTTTATTATTTCTTCTTGACGGCTTTTGCATCTAGCACATCCTTCACTCTCATCTAGAACAACACTAATTGACAATTCAAATAATCCCTAATTGGTTACTCTTCCATTTTTTCCAGTTACAGAATATCTTCGTGCAACTAAAATTATTTTACTAAAAGTGGTATAATTTTGTTTCTCAGGTAAAAAAAAAAATAGACTAATTAGTGCACCTAACTTTCTTCTATCTTTCTGATGCCGAATCCTAACACAAAGTTTCCATTTCCAAGGTCACCTCACAGTCCAAGGTACCTCAAAACATTATGTTCAAGTTTTAAGCAGCTCTAAAGAAAAAGTGTGTAGATTAAGATAGAAAAATAAGGATACTATCCAATTGAGTCAGCTCTCTTTAGGAAACTTTCCAAGATATCAGATAACACTTCTGCTTATACCTCATTGGTTACCACTAACTGCAAAGGAGTCAAGGAAATAAAATCTTTTAATCCGACAATCACTGCCCTGAATAAAATTGTAGATTTGTTATTCCATTGAGTCTCTTGAATCCAGGAATATGACTTACTCAAGTTTATTTTCCTTAGCACCCAGAAAAGGCTTGGCACAGGTAATGACTCAATAAATATTTGGTGAATGAATAAATGAATGAACATTGGTCATATTGATGCATTTTACTTCATAGATCTAGTTCTAACACATTACATTATTGTCCCAGTCTGTCAAGGACTTCAAAATATCAGGAAAAAATTAAAATCGTACTTCCAAACTTTTAAATGTATTCTACTTTAAGTATAACATTGGGATAGTTTGATGAAGCTATTCTGACACTAATACTGAATCTCTTTGGCATGAATGAAAGCAAATTGTGTTTATCTTAGAAGTTGAATTCTTAGGAATTTCTGCTGAAGATGCTTTCTGTTGTTTAATAAACACTTTATTTATTAATCTTCATGTTTTAAAAGCTATTTGTTCCTCAGACTATCTGAAGTGGAGGAATTGTTCTTATCTGCAGTGTGTATGTGCTATAAAAACCAGATTAATTGAGAATTGAGATGGTGCCAAACAAAACATTACTTGGGTTTGCAGTAAATATGTTTACTTGGAAGGAACTTGAATATATCCTTTTTGCTATAATTTCTGTCTGCTTGCAATGTATGGATTTATTTTTTAATTTTTTAAAGTTTTTTTTTCTTTTTTTAATTGTTTATTGGGGTAACATTGGTTAATACAATTATATAATTTTCAGGTGTGCATTATAATTTGACATCTATATATTCTATTGTGCGATTACCACCCAAAGTCCAGTTTCCTTTGGCTACCATATATTTGATCCCCTTTAACCACTTCACCCTCTCCTCCCCTCTATATATTACCCCATCTACCTCTCCTCTCCTCCCCCACCCCCTACTTTCTGGTAATCACTAGTCCATTGTCCATATCCCTGAGTCTCTGTTAGTCCTGTTCATTTGTTGCTTTTAGGTTTATATCCCACATATAAGTGATATTATGTGATTTTTCTAGTTTTTCAGTCTGGCTTATTTCACTTAGCATGATTATCTCAAGGTCCATCCAAATTGTCGCAAATGGCAGTATTTCTTCTTATGGCTGAGTAATATTCCATTGTATATATGTGCCACAGTTTCTTTAGCCAATCATCTATCGTAGGACACTTCAGTTGTTTCCTTGTCCTGGCCACTGTGAATAATGCTGCTATGAATATCAGTGTGCAAATATCTTTTTGGATATGGGTTTTCAAGTCTTAGGGGTAAATACCCAGTAATGGGAATGTTGGATCATATGGTAGGTAGATCAATTCTTAGTTTTTTGAGGATCCTCCATACCGTTTTCCATAGTGGCTGTACCAATTTGCAGTCCTACCAGCAGTGTATGAGGGTTTCTTTTTCTCTGCATCCTCTCCAACATTTGTTATTACTTGTCCTGTTGATTATAACTATTCTAACAGGAGTGAGATGGTATCTTATTGTGGTTTTGATTTGCATTTCCCTAATAGCTAGTGATGTTGAGCATCTTTTCATATGTTTGTAGGCCATTTGTATGTCCTCTAGGGAGAAGTGTCTATTCAGATCATCTGCCCATTTTTTGACTGGATCATTTGTTTTTTTGTTATTGAGTTGTATGAGTTCTTTGTATATTTTGGATATTAGGCCTTTATCAGAGGTGTTGCTTGCAAATATATTTCCCATTTGGATGGTTGTCTCTTTAGTCTTTTTACCTTTTTGACGATTTCTTTTGCTGAGCAGAACTTTTTAGTTTGATGCAGTCCCATTCATTTATTTTTGCTTTTACTTCTCTTGCCTTTGAGGTCAAATTCATAAAATCCTCTTTAAGTCCAAGGTCCTTGAGTTTTGTTCCTATGTTTTCTTCTATGCATTTACTGTTTCCGGTCTTATATTCACGTTCTTAATCCATTTTGAGTTAATTTTGGTGTGTGGTGATAGACAACAGTCTAATTTCATTCTTTTGCAAGTGGCCTTCCAGTTTTCCCAGCACTATTTATTGAAGAGGCTTTCCTTTCTCCACTGTATGTTTTTGGCTCTTTTGTCAAAAATTATTTGCCCATATAAATATGGGTTTAGTTCTGGACTCTCGATTCTGTTGCACTGGTCCGTGTGTCTGTTTTGCTGCCAATACCATGCTGTTTTGATTACTGTTGCTTTGTAGTATAATTTGAAGTCAGGCAGAGTGATGCCTCTAGCCTCATTCTTTTTTCTCAGGATGGCTTTGGCAATTTGGGGTTTTTCGTGCTTCCATATAAATCTGATGACTTTTTGTTCTATTTCTTTAAAAAAAATGCCTATGAGATTTTCATGGGGATTGCATTAAATCTGTATAATGCTTTCGGTAATATAGTCATTTTAACTATGTTGATTCTTCCGATCCAAGAACATGGAATAGCTTTACATTTCTTTGTATCGTCTTCGATTTCTTTTAATACAGTCTTATAGTTTTCATTACATAGGTCCTTCACATGTTTCGTTAAATTTATTCCTAGATACTTTATTCTTTTTGTTGCAATTGCAAAAGGAATTATTTTTTCCACTTCTTTTTCTGACACTTTATTATTAGAATATAGGAACGCTATAGATTTTTGAACATTGATTTTGTATCCAAAGACTTTTCTGTATTTGCTTATTGTTTCTAGTAGTGTTCTTGTGGAGTCTTTAGGGTTTTCTATATAGAGAATCATCTCATCTATAAATAATGACAGTTCGACTTGTTTGTTTCCTATTTGGATTCCTTTTATATCCTTCTCTTGTCTGATTGCACTTGCTAGGTCCTCCAAAGTTATATTGAATAGCAGCGATGATAGTGGACAGCCTTGCCTTGTTCCTGATCTTAAGGGAAGGTTTTTAGTTTTTCACCATTAAGTATAATGTTGACTGAGGGTTTATCATGTATGGCCCTTATTATGTTAAGTACTTTCTTTCTATACCAGTTTTGTTAAGTGTTTTGATCATAAATGGCTGCTGTATCTTATTGAAGGCTTTTTCTGCATCTATCGATATGATCATATGATTCTTATTTTTTAATTTGTTTATGTGGTGTATCACATTAATTGATTTGCATATGTTGAATCATCTTTGTGCCCCTGGGATGAAGCTCACTTGATCATGGTGTATGCTATATTCGGTTCACTAGTATCTTATTTAGGATTTTTGCATCTGTGTTCATGAGAGATATTGGTTTGTAGTTTTCTTTTTGTGTTATCTTTGCCAGGTTTTGGTAGCAGAATAATATTGGCCTCATAAAATGAGTTAGGAAGTATTGCCTCCTCTTCAATTTTTTGGAAGCATTTGAGGAGAATGGGTTTTAAAGCTTCTTTGAATGTTTGGTAGAATTCACTGGTAAAGCCATCTGGTCCTGGATTTTTACTTTTTGGAAGATTTTGATGATTGTTTCAATTTCCATAGTGCTGATTGGTTTATTTAGATTTTCCAGATCTTCTTGATTCAGTCTAGGAAGATTGTATTTTTCTAAGTATTGGTCCATTTCTTCTAGGTTATTAAATTTGGCGTTATATACTTTTTCATAGTATTCTTGCATGATCTTTTGTATTTCTGCAGTGTCTGTCGTAATTTCCCCTCTTTCACCCTGATTTTGTTTATTTGTGTCCTTTCTCTTGTTTCTTTAGTGAATCTAGCCAGGGGTTTGTCCATTTTATTAACCTTCTCAAAGAACCAGCTCTTTGTTGTATTTATTTTTTCTATTGTTTTTGTTTGTTTGTTTTCAATTTCATTTATTTGTGCTCTAATTTTGATGATTTCTTTCTTTGTGCTGACTTTAGGCCTCATTTGTTCTTCTTTTTCTAGTTTTTTAAGATGAAGCATTAGGTTGTTTATTTGGGCTTGTTCTCGTTTTTGGAGGTAAGCCTGTAATGATATGAACTTTCCTCTTATGACCATTTTTGCCATGTCCCAAAATGTTTGATATGTTGTACTATCATTATCATTCATTTCTATGTATTTCTTAATCTCTCTTTTTATTTCTTCTCTGACCCAGTTATTCTTCAGTAGCATGTGGTTTAATCTCCATGTATTCGTGGTTCTTCCTGCTTTCTTTTTGCAGTTGATCTCTAGTTTCAAAGCATTATGATCAGAGAATATGGTTGGTATGATTTCAACCCTCTTATTTTTGTTGAGGCTATCTCAGTGTCCCAGTGTGTGGTCAATTCTTGGGAATATTCCATGTGCACTAGAGAAGAATGTACAAGCAGCTGTTTTGGGATGGAAGGCTCTGTAAGTGTCAATTATGTCCTGTTGGTCTACTGTATCATTTAAGGATATTATTTCCTTATTGATTTTCTGTTTGGATGATCTGTCCATATCTGACAGTGGGGTAGTTAGGTCCCCTACTATGATAGTGTTTTGGTCATTTTCTTCCTTTAATTCTGTTAGTAATTGCTTTACATATTTCGGGGCTCCCTGGATGAGAGCATAGATATTAATAAGTGTTGTGTCTTCTTGGTGCATGATTTCCTTTATCATTATGAAGTGTCCCTCAGTATTTTTCTTTATCTTTTTTATTTTGAAGTCTATTTCATCCTATATTAGTACCGCTACATCTGCTTTTCTCTGAATGCCATTTGCTTGAAATATCATTTTCCACTCTTTCACTTTAAGTCTATATTTGTCTTTAAAGCTGAATTGTGTCTCCTGGAGGCAGCATATGCTTGGATTTTGTTTTTTAATCCATTCTGCAACCCTGTGCCTTTTTATTGGTGAGTTCAGTCCATTTACATTTAGGGTGATTATTGAAATATGAGGTCTTTTATAGCCATTTTATCTTTTGCTTTCTGGTAGCTTGGTGTTTCTATTGCTTCTTTGTTCTTATGTTACTGTTTTCTTTATTTTGGTTGGCTTTTGTGGGTTTTGTCTCTGATTTTCTTATTTTATGTTATGTACTTCAGTTCTGACTATAAGGTGTGTGGTTACCACTACAAATATGAAAAAGATAGTTATATATATATACAGTCTTCCATTTTCTTCTGTGTGTGCCTTATCTCCTTTCTTCTTTGCAAATTTGAATCTTTGAATCCTCCCCTTTTCAGTCATTGTTATCTCAGTTTGTTTCTCAGTATGCTGAATGTTCATTACTATCTTGCTATAGCAATTCTCTTCTTATTTAAGCTTATAATGCCCTGTTCTTAGTAAGAGTTGCATTCTTCTGCTTCTATTTGCTTGATACTCACTTTCTAATTATCTTTTTTTTTTTTTTTTTTTGTCATTTTGTTTTAGGTGAGATGACCCTTTCAGTATTTCCTATAGTGCTGGCCTCGTAGTGGAGAATTTCCTCAATTTTTGTATGTCTGGAAAGGTCTTAATTTCTCCTTCATATCTAAAGCAGAGCTTAGCTGGGTACATTATTTTGGGCTCATAGTTTCTTTCACTTAAGTTTAAATATTTAATTCCATTCCTTTCTGGCTCGTAAGGTCTGCACTGAGAAATTTGATGATAATCTAATGGATTTTCCTTTGTTGCCGTTTTCTTCTCCCTGGCTGCCCTGAGAATTCTTTGTCATTGATTTTTGATAATTTTAATACAAAGTGTCTTGGTGAAGGCCTTTTTGGTTTGAGATAATTGTGTTTTCTTTTGACTTCTTGAATTCTAAGTTCTAGCTCATTCCTTAGATTTGGAAAATTCTCATCCACTATTTGTCTGAAAATACTTTCTATTCCCTGCTCCTTTTCCTCACATTCTTATGTTTCTTCTCCTGATGGTATCAGCTAGTTCTTGTATTTCTCTTTTATTATTTTACATTCTTCGGTTTCTCTCTTCTTCCTTCTGATTTATTTCTAGATTTCTGTCTTCACTATCACTGGTCCTTTTCTCCATTTGGTCGACTTCTTTAATCTGCTGCATAGAAGGCACTTTTGGTTTCAAGTAGGTGGCGTCTAAGCCTCTTGGATCCCTGCTTTATATAAAGCCTAATGTCTTTTATTTTCTTGTAGATTTTAATCACACTTGATACTCTCAGTTTCAGTCACTGTCAGTGTTAGCAACAGTTTCGATAGCCTGTGCTCAGATTCCCCTGGGGCTTCGCGGTGATTGGTCTTGGAGGGTATGGGGGGCGGGGCCCTCTGGGTTGGGGTTGGGGGCTGCGGCCAGCCTTTTTTGCAACCGGGGCAGGTAGAAATCAACTGTTGTTTATCTGCGGTCCCATCCCACTTCTCTGCTTTCTGCCTGGATGACTGAGTCCTGCTGCCGGCTGCATAGAAAAGTCTCAGAACTTCCAGGCAGGGCTGTTCAGGGAAGTTGCTGCACCTTCTCCCCTCCCCCTCCTCCTGCAGGGAGCTCCAGAGGCTGATAGAGGTAGCTTCAGTCTCCATAGCTTTTGCTCAGATTCCCCTGGGGTTCCATAGTGATGCGGTGATTAATCTCGGAGGGTAAAGGGGAGGGGCTCTCTGGATTGGGGGTTGGGAGCTGCAGCTCAGCCTTGGTTTTGCAACCAGGGCTAGTAAAATTCAACTATTGTTTTTCTGCTGTCTTGTCCTGCTTCTCTGCTTCCTGCCCTGATGACTGAGTCCTGCTGCCTGCTGTGTAGAGAAGTCCCGGCACTTCCAAGCAGGACTGATTAGGGAAATTGCTGCACCTTCACCTTTCCCTCTCCTCCTGCAAGGAGCTCCAGTGGCTGCAAGAGGCAGCTTCTTTATTTCTCTCAGTCCACCGCCCAACACCCGAGGTTCTGACCTGTGGTAACTCTTATGTGCAGATCCCATGCTCAGATATGCTGGTGTGTAGTTTGGGTGTTTTTTGTTCAGTTTTAGATGTTCAGATTATTATTGTTTCAAGGGGAGAGATCTGAGGACATCTCTCACTCTGCCATGTTTTTTTCTCTGCTTGCAATGTATTTAAAAGAGTTCCAAGACCAATTCCACTGTGGGAAGTCTCTGTGACACCAGCTGGGTGTTCTTCAATTTAACTCCATTCTGACACTAGCTACCTGGAGATAGCATCAGATTCCACTGGTTAAGGTTCAGTCGTACAAAACTGTTTCCTTTCCCATTTCAGATACCAGTTGCAAGCCCAAGTTGTTACCTGTGCTTCTGACCAACTCGATACAGATTAGAAGTAGTTCCTATGACTCTGCCTTGGACTTCAGATGCCTGTAGAAAATCCAGGTTGTGACCTATACTTCTGACCAACTGGCTATAAATCAGTTATCCAAGATCTCCTCCTTGGGTTCAATTAATTTGCTGGGGCAGCTCACAGAACTCAGAGAAACATATTATTTACTACATATCTGGTTTGTTATAAAAAGTTATAATGCAGGAACAGCCAAATGGAAGACATGCATAGGGAAGGATAAGGAGGAAGTGTGAGGAGCTTCCACACCCTCTCCAGGGAGTCTCTCTCCCCAAATCACCAGGTGTTCACCAACCTGGAAGCTCTCTCAGTGCAGTCCTGTTGTCCTTTTGGGTTTTTATGGAGGCTTTATTATGTGGGCACGATTGATTAAATCATTGACGACTGATGATGAAACTCAGTCTCCAGCCTCTTCTCTCTCCTAGGATGTTAGAGCGTGGGACTGAAAGTTTCAACCTCCTAATGACCCTGTAGGTGCCACTGACCACAAGCCCTCATCCTTAGGTTATCTAGAGGCTTTGTAAGAGTCTCCTCATTAACACAACAGACACCTTTATCACTCTCAACATGGGAAATTCAAAGGGTTTTGAGAGCTGTGAGTCAGTAACTGAGATGATGACCACATACATATGAGAAATGTATTTTAGTCATCTAAATAGCTTCATATTATATATACCTAATATGTATATATACAGATATACATATTATATAATATATATACATGTATATATACATATGTATATATATATACATGTACATGTATATATATAATATCACATATTGAAGTCTCATGCCAAACAGACTTTTTATCATCACTCTGAAGGATGGAATGTGAGAAGAGTGGCCTTCGTATATATCTCTATTCTTTTCACTCCCAAAACTTGCAGAAAACTCCATATTTTTCGTCTTCTAGAGTGCTCAAGCTATTCTTTCCTTTAATTCATTCACTTCTTTTCAAGTTCTTGGATTGTTTTTGCAAAATTTTGCTGCTGAGATATCTCAATCCTGTCATTCTCTTCAAAGACTAAAACTGTTTCACAGGTTAAGCAGATAAATGTATATGCCAATAAATTCATGAACAGGACAAGTGGTCTGGAGCAGAGGAGGGCAGGAGGAGCAAGAACAGTAACTTTTATCAAATGGTACTTCTCGGTCCTGAAGAGGCATTTCCTTTTGCATTAAATAAATTTATCTTCTCTGCAACCTTAAAGAATAAGAGAGGCAGGTATTCTTATCTCCAGTCTACTTATCTGGAAAATGGCGATTTAATAATACTAAACTCATATGATTGTAATGTGCTTAAATGACACAAGCATATAAATTGTTTAGAATATTTCTTAAAAGATAGTGCCTAATATACATTGCTCTTATTATTATATTTCCTATTCCAAGGAAATATCTTAAGGCTAAGAGGTATTTATTAATTTGTCCAAGTTAATAGAGGTTAAAGCCAAGATTCAAATTAATGCCTTCTGGCTCCAAACATAACATTATTGTGTGGATCATGTTTCTAAAAAGAGAATGTCTTTTCTTAAAAAGTCTTATGGAAGCACCTGCCTTTAAAATAAAATTCACTAATGGTTCTATTGGGCAGAACTTCCCATAATTTTTGGGAGGGTGGCTGGCATCATCTGTACCTGATCAGGTCAATGCAGAAGCGATTGAATCCAAGAGAAATAGATTTCCGCAATCAAGATTAATGGGACTAGAAATAATTTAGTTTTGACTGCGTTTCAGTACTTAAATATCAAAATTTGACTTTAATTAGAGTATCAGCTCAACTATAAACTATGATAGTATGTTTCTCCAAACTCTTTTTGACAAATATATTGTGATTCATTAAATTCCAGTGGTAGGGAGCTAGAATAAAATATAGCTATCTATGTTAGGCAGGAATAACTCATGATGTTAACAAGATGTACTAAAGTAGATAAAGGTTTATAAAGCTCTTTCTGAGTTGGAACTTATTTTACCTCATCAAATTTGACTGCATTGTTATATGAAAAAATATCGTATGCTTTTTTCTTTTTCTTTTTTAAAAATGATCCCAATATACTCATACATAGTAATGTGCCTGATGAAAGAGTACTCATTTAAAAGCAAATTGATAATCCCATCATTGCTACAGTAAATATAAAACAGTGAGTTCTGACAACAGTAAAATGAGAAATTGTTCAGTTAGCTCTTATTATATCTTTAACATCGATTATCAGAGAAGATGAAGTTCTTAGACATGGGATGATAGAGTGTGTTGTAGGACTAATGAATGAATGAATGCCTCCAATTCAGATGAGGAATATATTAATCAGCGCTACTGCAGGGTATGAAGTATCTCTCTAAAGCTCACTTTAGAAAAAAAATCCTATTATATATTAGTATTATAATACTCAATTGCTGTGAAAATTAGCTAATAATGTGAATACATAGAGAATGTATAGAGACTGTAGATAATGTTTTTGTTCTTTTTAATAAAAAAATCTATAAGAAGTATGTACTTGGAGAAAATCCCCTACAATTCTATGTTTAATGCTTTCTAATGTACAACTTATTAAATGTATATGTATCAATATAGTAAAAAAATAAAAAATCGATTTTTAATATAAACTTTATTTAACACATACCTCATCTTGTCATTTACAATGTAATTTTATATAATATGTGATTGATGATTTTTGAACAGGTTTATAAATATCTTAGATTTATGAAATATTTATTCATTTAAATAATTTTAATTTTTAATTACAGTTGGCATACAATATTACAGTAGTTTCAGGTGCACAACATAGTGTTTAAACATTTACATATCTTATGAAATAATTATCCTGATAAGTTTAGTATCCATCTGACACTATACATAATTATTACAGTATTATTGACTTTATTCCCTATGCTATACTTTAAATCCCCCAAGACTATTTCATGACTACCAATTTGTATTTCTTAATCCCTTCCCCTTTTTTACCCATCCCCTCAACCCCTATCATATCTGGCAACCATAAAAATGTTTTCTGTATACATGAGTTTGTTTCTGTTTTTTTTTGTTTGTTTGTTTGTTTGTTCTTTAGATTCCACTTGTAAGTGAAATTGTAGAGCATTTGTCTTTGTCTGGCTTACTCCACTCAGCACAATACCCTCTGGGTTCATCTGTGTTGTTGCAGATGGAAAGATTTCATTCCTTATAATGGCTGAGTAATATTCCATTGTGTATGTGTGTGTGTATGTATGTGTGGCTCTTCTTTATCCATCTATAGATTGATGGATACCCAGGTTGCCTCTATATCTTGCTATTGTAAATAATGCTGCAATGAACATGTGAATTTACATGTGTCCTTGAGGTAGTGTTTTGGGTTTCTTTGGATAAATACATATAAGTGTGATTACTGAGTCTTTCTTTGTCTCTTGTTATAGCTTTTCTTTCTTTCCTTTTTTTAAGTCTAGTATAAGTATTACTACTCCAGTTTATGTTTGTTTCCATTTTCAGAAAATATCTTTTGGTCTGTGTGTGTCTTTTGATTTGAAGTGAGTCTCTTGTAGGCAGCATATGTAAGGGTCTTGTTATCCATTCAGCCACCCTATCTTTTGATTAGGGCATTTAATTCATTTCCATTGAAAGTAATTGTTGATAGATATGTAGTAATCGCTATTTTATTATTCGTATTTTTGATCTTTTTTTCTTCTCCTTTTTAATGAAGTCCCTCTAACATTTCTTGTAATACTGGTTTGGTGTTGATGAATTCTTTTAGCTTTTTCTTGTCTGGGAAGCTTTATATTTGTCCTTCAATTCTAAATGATAGCTTTACTGGGTAGAGTAATCTTGGTTATGCTAGGGAGGTCCTTGCTTTTCATCACTTTGAATATCTTGTGCCAATCCTTTCTGGCCTGCAAAGTTTCTATTGAGAAATCATCTTATGGAAGTTCCCTTTTAGGTAACTAATTGCTTTTCTCTTGCTGCTTTCAAGATTCTCTGTGTCTTTAACCTATTGCATTTTAATGATAATGTGTACTGGTGTGGGCCTCTTTGCATTCACTTTGTTTGGGACTCTGAACTTCCTAGGCTTGTATGTCTATTCCCTTCACCAATTTAGGGAAGTTATCTATTATTATTTCTTCCAATAGGTTTTCAATTCCTTGTTCACTCTTTTCTCTTTTTAGTACCCTCATGATGCAAATGTAGGTATACTCGATGTCCCAGTGGCCCCTTAAAATATCCTCATTTTTTTTGGATTATTTTTTTGTTGTTGCTATTCTGATTGGATGTTTTCTGCTACCTTATCTTCCAAATCTCTGATTTGGTCCTCTGTTTCATATAATCCACTGTTGAGTCCTTCTCATGTATTCTTCATTTTAGTTATTGTAATCTTCATTTCTGACTGTTTTTTTTAATGTTTTCTATCTCCATTTTTATGTTTTCTATTTCTCTGTTGAAGTTCTCACAGAGTTCATCTACTCTTCCTCTAAGTTCATTGTGCAACTTTATAACTAGTGTTTTGAACTCTGCATCTGGTAGATTGTTTGTCTCCATTTTTTATAGTTCTTTTTTAGTTCGTTTTCTTCTTTCATTTGGGACATGTTTCTTTGTCTCCCCATTTTGGCTGCCTCCCTGTGTTTGTTTCTATATATTAGGTAAGGATGCTATGTCTCCCATTCTTAGTAGAGTGGCCTTATGTAATAGGTGTCCTGTGGGGCTCAGTGACTCAGTCTTTCTGGTCACCTGACTGAGGTGCTCCAAGTGTATCTCTTGTATAGGTTTTATGTGCCCTACTGTTGTAGTTAGCTTTGGTTACTGTTTGCATATCAATGGAAAAGATCGACCCATGAGCTGATTGGTTGTGAGGTCTGGCCAGTGACTACAATGGAGGAGCTGTTATGTAGGGCATGGCCCTATGGAGCAGGATTCACTTTAGCAGGGCTCTGGTGCCTGTCCTATCTGCCCTTTTGGTGTGTGGTCCTCGGATGAAGCCCTAGTGTTGCTCCAGCTTGATCCAAAGCCAGCCACTGAGCATGCCAGCCCTGGGGCCTTCTTGGCCTTGTCACAGGCCAAGTTCAGCCACAGCCTGTGCCCTGCCTGGTGCCACCTGGTATATCTCACTAAGCAATCTGTAGATGCTGCCTCATGCACTGGGTTTGTAGGTGCTTTGATAGGCCAAGCTGTGGCTTGGGGTTGCTCAGCAAGAGATACAGGGCGCACCGAAGCCAGATGCTGCTTGTTTGGGTTTTGTGAGCCTTTAAGAGATTTTAGGAAACTCCATGGGCATTAGCCAAGACAGACCATTTGTATGGAAAAGGCACTGGAAGTGGCTTGGGTGGGTCTGCAAATTGGGAGAGGAATCACTGGGGTGGAGAAATCAGTGTTAGCCAGGTTGTTGAAGACTCAGATATGGCAGCCACCTGTGTCTGCATGCCAGAGGAAGGCGGGCCCAACAAAAGAACAATGGATTCTGACAGCATTTCTGTCTGAGAGAAAGTTGCCCTTTCAGTCCTTACCTTGAAGCCAGACAATTCAGTTCCTCCCCATATGTCCCTGGCACCTTTCAAGCTACTTCCTCAGTGCTACAGCTCAGAGCAAGTAAGTCTATCAATGAGTAAGTTTGTGTGCAGACCCTTTAAAAGGAATGCCTGAGATTTCAGTAGGCTTGCATCTTACTCAGCCACAATTTCCACTGGTATTCATAATCAGATTTGGGGGAACTTCTCTTCCCAGCACTGAAACTCTGGGCTCGAGAACCTTGTATGGGGCTGGGAACCCTCACTCTTCCAGGAGGACCTCCTCAGAGTTGATATCCCTCCTGACACTCAATGACCACACGTGGGTGTGGGACCAGCTCATTCTATGTCTCTGCCCCTACTATCAGTCATGAGGTGGCTTCTTCTGTATGCCCGTTGTTATAAGACTTCTGTTCAGCCAGACTTCAAGTGATTTTCAATGATGGTTGTTCTGTAGTTTAGTTGTAATTTTGATGTGGTTGTGAGAGAAGGCAAGCATAACATTTACCTACTTCGCCATCTTGACCGTAAACCTAAAGATATTTATTTTGATGCCTTCCTCGGTTTGCTGTAATCTTATAAAAGCAACAAGGAAAAGATAACCACCTCAGAGCTGGCAGCTTTATAGGACATGGATTATCAAGCTATAGGTTTTTTTGTTAGGGTCTCTTTGCTTCTCTCCAGGGAATTTATGGTTAATCAAAATGATGTTTGTAATTAGGCTATTTTGTTTAATTTTTCAAACTTACACTTGCTAAGTCAGAGAGACTTTTTAATTTTAACTTTCATAGAGGTTTTATTAGATAGAAATTCTGTGTCTGCCTTACATCATAAATTATTTTAGACCTGATAGGTCAGCATTATGCAACCATTGTTGTCATAATGATCTTTTAATTTTGTTTTGTAAGCATTATTAAAAATTGTATATGCCTAATATTTTACTATAGTTTAAAGAGCCATATAGAGAATCATCTTTGAGATAATTAGGATTTTATTCCTTGTGGTCAGGTCTCTGTTTTAGGGTATTTGAACACAGTATTGTTTAAAATACTCCTTCTGAAATCTAACTTTGGATGGTGAACACAATATAATATATATACAACATACTGTTGAATTGTGCACTTGAAACATTTGATTTTATTAATCAGTGTCACCCCAGTAATTTTTAATTAAAAAGATAAAGAATAAAATACTCTTTCTATCTGTGGTTTCACAATAATGCTAATTAGCTATTTGACTCCCTATTAGATTATAAAGTGTGGTAGTAATTTTTACGTTTTGTATTTGTTTCTTGAGGATATTTGGTTAACTCAGTGTTTATTATTGTTCCCAGTGTTTATTATTTTTCCTGCTTCAAAAATGACTAATTTGGGTAAATAATAATAGAGAAGTTAAAATAAATGTGTCAGTGTATTTAAGATTGGTGACAGGCAACTCTGCAACTGGGTTTCCAGGAAATACTCTGATGTAGAGATGTGAGCTCAGGAATTAATTGGAGAGTGATCTCAATGTCAATACATGTGAAGGAGAGTTACACATAGGATTGGGCAAAGAGAGAAGTTGGAGTGCAAAGTAGTCACAACAAAGTCCTCAGCTAATCTCATGGGGAGCTTTGAAGCTTTAATGATCCAGCAGCATTGTCCCAAACTAGGGTAGTGGAGCCCAAATCCACTAGCCATTAGAAATAAACTGCCCCTGGGAAGTGAACAGGAGCAAAGCGGCTTCTTCAGCAAAGGTTAATTAAAAGAAAAGGACTTAGCTGAAAGGTGCTAGCAGCCAAAACTCCCAGAGATGGGGGAATGTATGCTTCAATTCTGAAAGCTTATTTTCTGTTTAATAATGTAACAAGAGATACAAAGTAGTTTTGGAATGAAAGGATTTAATCTTTTGTTTTGTCCGGCAACAATTTAAATTTATTTTTTAAATAATGAAGATGATAGGAGGTTTCAGTAAAGATGATGACTTAAATACACCTTACTGAGACTTCTCAATTTTCAGCTGAAACAATTTAGCCACACAAAGATGATTGGTCATTTTATAAAGGACTGCAGAGATTAGAAATTTGAATAATACTTTCCTTTCGTAGATGCAGATATAGATATCAGTTTTTTTTTTTTTGATGGCGTGGGGATGAGTAGATAATAGGTACCTGAGAATTTAAAGAAGGAGTCTCACGTCTCCAGCAGCACTTGGAGCTAGGATCTCTGGTGGCACTACAGCCTAGGAATCTTCAGGTGGGTGTGTGGTGTGGTTTAGCTAACTAGTAAGAGTTCTTCATGCAAGGGAAGTGGACTGCTCTGTCCTGCTTGTTGTCTATGGCTGTAAGAGACTAGGAAGAAATTTTTAAAAAGCTGGATTGTATTGATAGACAGGAGTTAAAGTCAGTAATATAGCAAGAATCCAATGCGGTGATAAACATAAAATGATTTAATGGGAAATCACATCAGAGATATATAAAGAATATCCATAGTAGAGAGACCACAAATAAGTTTTGCAAACAAATCCCATAATACTCAAAATCAAGGAATCCATTCTCTTTACTAGAATTCAAGGAAAATGAAAAGTGAAGCACTAATAATATGCTATATTTTCCTATGTTAGATTTAAAAAAAATCAAAAACTTCTAGCATGGAGGAGCACAGTGAACATGTAGCTACCAATTCTATTTATGACAACATAAAAATTCTTCCATAATAGTACTTAAAATGTTAGTTTATAAACTCCATTATTTTATCAGTTCTCTAAATGCAAAAATTTATTTAGCTATCTATGATAACTTAATAGAAATCTGATATAGTATGGGATATATAAGTTGACTTATAATACTGATTACTGAGAGTTATTAAATTTATTCTACATTATGGTATATTAGGTTATGGTAAGCATACTGTGATATCCTTGTTTGATAAAGGGCTTAATTTCCTATCACTTGAAATATCCAATGACTGAAAAGTACGGGTAAAATTTTCTGTAAAATATTGTATTTATTCAGTTATTAAATTGAATATTATAAAATATATCATATGAATGACCTAAAAGTACTCACCAAAGTCAATGAGTACATTTTATAAATTATTTCAGTCAGTATCAGTAGATTTTTGATAAAGCTATGGATTATTTATAATTTTTTTCTCATATTTATACATCGAGTAATTTTATACAAAAATTTGGTTCAGATATTTTGGCAGTTATGTTTTTATTTTTTGTTAAGACTATTGATGTTGTCAAGGTTGTTCATTTTCCAAAAATGGATAAATTGTAACAGTAGTTAGCAGTTGATAATATAAGTCAAGAACACTGAGGATTTTTTTAAATCACATTCAGAATATTTGATTTCTCCTCCATCTGATAATAATTTTGCATGTAAAAAATAACACAAAACTATGTCAATTTGAAATGGCCACCCACACACCTTATGGAATTAAAATATTGTGTGGGTTTGAAATCATGAGTATGTTCTGTAAGCATGATCTCCAAAAGCATATTTTTCTAAAAAAAATATAATAATGACAGTTGTTTAAACCAAATGATTTGATATTTTAACATCAGGAACTTGCTCAATAGTCTTTGAATCTTAGTTTATAGTGTTAACTAGAGCATTTGGATTTCAAGGACATAAAGTCTCATGGTAGTAAAATATAGTAACACAAAATTCTAGAATGAGAAGGGTACAGAAAGTCCATTGAAAGCTATCACTTTTTTAGCATTGCATTGAGGGATATTTTTAGGTGCATATTTTTATTGTAAATGAAAAGATTATGTTCTCTACCAATTTAAACAGTACTTTACCAGCATATGGACACAATCTGAGACATAGGGCAAACATTTTCAGGATGCCTCTGAGAGCTAGCTTTATCTGAACAGACTTGGCACTGTACAAATGGGATATAAAGTATGTTTTACTATTTCACATACTGATTGACACTTAAAACATGATAGAAATACATTTGGGAATTTCTTTCCCCCTTGCCATATATTAAATGGGTAAAACTATTTACTGACAATACATGAGACACTTGGAGCAATTTTCAAGATAATTTCTTTTCAAATGCCCTTGAGTGCTAACTGTTGCTTTTATATCTCGTTTAAAAGTAAAGGCGAGGGAGTAGTATTCTTATAAACATGTTCCATATTTTTCTCATTTGGATAATTTTCATACACAAAACAATATTATATGAAATAGAAAAAAGAAAGAATTTCATTAACTGAAAATGAAATGCGTAAAACTAAAACCAAAATGTTATATAGTTGCTTATGTATCAACACTGTTCCTCTAGCGTCCTTATGAAAATATTATTCACCAGGTTTACACTCTAACAACTAGAGAGGATTTATAATTTTTAAAATATATTGATTACAATCTTCAGACATTCTGGAAATTTGTGATTTAAATTATTGTTTTGTGGAACTTAACGCCTTTTTTGTATTCTAAAAAATAAATGGATTAAACAGGCATATGTTTTTTTAATTTGAATATTCTTAAACTCAAAGAAGAATTCCCTTATTTTATTCCTTAGTCAATGACTACTATTTAATTTACTTAAAAATACTTGGTATTAAGGTATCTTTTAAAGGAAATCACTGAACTATTATAGGACAAATTTTTAGTTGGTATTTTCTAGGTCCCTAGTATTTGATTTGTCGTAACATGACACCACTCACATTCAAATCCTAGATATATCATTGATGGATATATACCATATAGATGAAGAATGCTCAGATGATCAAGAGAGAGAACACAATAAAGATAATTTCACAGTTATTAAAGTGAACATTCAAAGAATACTAAAAAAGTAAAGATATGTGCTTTATCTATAAAGAGTTGGTTAAATATAATAAAATACTCATCATCTATATTAATGGTTAATAAGTCTTGAGAGGTAATACTGGAGTCAATGCTATTAATTACTGGTAACTTTAAAAATGTGTTTTTTTTTCTTCGTTTATTTTGCTTGTGTTTTTTTACTGCGAAGTTGATGTTTTACTCTTTTACTTCATCTATTTAATATTAAATTGACTTTAGTTTCTTTGTATTATGACGGCTTACTTCTGGAATCGAAGAAAATTACTTAATTGTGCCAACTGTAAAATATTATCATCTAATTGGCTCATTAACGTAGAAAAACATATTTCTATATTTGTCCAATTTCTTGTCACTGTTGTGGAATCATTTTGTCAGAGGACAACGCATGGTAGATGTTTGGTGAATGCTCCACCTTGGAATTAGGCTACAGATAGCTTCAGATGCTGGATTGTCTGCTGTTGAGCCACAAATTAAATTCAATTTAGCTGACATTTGTTGAGGACTTATCGCATGGCAGACATTATGTACAGATTATATGGAAAACATGAGGAGGATGTGCATGCTGCTTTTGTAGAGTTCACAAACTTTAGCCACAAGGATATGCAAACAATTAATTAAAATACTTTGCTATAAGTGCAGTCTATATGGGAGTCTCTACACACTGTGATTAAGAGCCCTATATCCCAGCGCTCAAATCTGAGCTCTACCACTTGCTGTGTGTGTGACATCAGCAATGTCACTTCTACTCTCATAAGCTCAGTCTTCTATATAAAATAGGGATAATAAAAATTTCCTTACAGAGATTTTGTGAGAATTATAGACATCCACATGTAAAGTCGTGAGCTTGATAACTGATATATTCTGGGATATTGGACTGCTTAGTTTCCAAACATTTTAGGATTATTTGATCATCTTTATGTTATCAGTTTTTTAGTTTTCTGTTATAATTAGTTTAAATCTATTGAGTGAATTTAGTCTGTTATGCAAATAATTTGAAAGGATAACTGTGTATTTGGCAATTGTTTCCACAGCAACTATATATACGTACACACAACTTCCCCACACAGACACATATGTATGTGTGTATATATGTGTGTGTGTGTGTGTGTGTGTGTGTGTATTTAATTAACTCAAGTTGATAATTTCATTCTTCAAATTCATACCCTTATTTATTTTTCTACTCTTTCAAATACTGGGCAATTTGTATAAAAACTTCAACTATAAATGTGTGTCTATGTATATTTCTTCTAAAACTTCAGCTATGATTGTCTATTTCTTCTTTTAGTTCTATCAATTTTATTTTGTCTTTTATATTTTAAAGCTATGTTAATTGGTACATCAAATTTTACTGGTACAAAGGTAAACATTTTCCAGTTCAATAGCTGCATACCATGGGGACAAGAATTATATTGAATTAATCTTGCTAGAAGATATATCAAGAAGGTATAACACATCATAGTTTACATTAATTTACTTTGATATCCAACAGACATTTACTTATGCCACTAGCAAACATAGAATTAAAAGAGAAATTTAATATGTATTGTCACTCTGTGCCTTTCAAATATTTAAATGTAGTACTATTCTCTGTCACTCCCTTAGGGTTATTGCACTATTTATTGGTTTATTATTCGGTAAAGAAGAGAAACTCAGTTTTCTTCCACTTTGCTTTTCTAACAATAATTTTCACTCCATGTGTCAAAGAATCAGTGTAAAGATTTAATTTCTTATAATAGATATCCTAACTATATATTCAGAAATCAGGAAAATATCTTGCTCCCATTGAATTGCCGAAACCCAATCCTAGTTAAAGTCTGGAAACAGTGAGATGTAGGAATGTGGAGTAAAAGGAAAAACTGGATTTTTATTTAAAAATAACTATTTTAGGTGAATGGGATAAACCATCACCTTGTCATTTAATAGCAGAGGAGCTGCTTTCACAGAAAGGAGGAGGGGCTATATCTTCTGACAAGTATACACACTCTGGAACCAATACTTTCCTAATATATACAGCAATTGTATTTAAGGGACATGGAACTATGATTTTAACTGATATAGTGATAAATATCTTTGAATGGAAAAAAATTAGAGAGATACTTATATTGGGATACTTTGGTCTCACTTAAGCATGAGGATTTTCAAAGCAGACATAATATTGTTCACTTTTATTCTCAGTGCCTGAGAGAATAAGACATAGAATAGTAAACATATATGGAAAGAATAAATAGATGTTATTGCTCAAATGTTTTTTCCAGACATTATTTTTTTTTTAACAAATAGAACATTGTTTTTAACGGAAAATGAGTTCAAAACAAAAGATTTAAAAATGTACCTTTAAACACAAGCAATTAAATAAGTTGGGGAGAAATTCCCAACTGAAAAATTACCCAATGAACACTATAAATTTCCAGTCTAGAAAATGTATTTTAATTATCTATCCATATTTAAGTTATTTTTAAAATACAAATTAAACATGCATTTTTGACTTACAGTAACTTTCAATTTCAAATTTATTATATCCAGAAATTACAATATACATAATTAATTTTAAATTTTGCATGGAATTGTGATATATTAGTAGAGTAAGTCTATTAGGTGATTTGCATATGTCCTTTTGGACACATTAGAATGTAATTTTAGATAGGAATTCTCCCCTTGAGAACTAGCTTGAAAAGAATGTGTCTGAAGCTATTGGTAAACTATTTTTTGTCAGAGAGATATCACAAAAAAAACCCAATTCTTCTAGCATGACGTAAATCACTAGACAAGAAATAATTGCTCCTGAAAAATGTTTTCTTTGGCTCATAGATAATTTTAAAGTCATACTAGAATTATTTTGGATGGAATGCTTCTGTACATTAGCTAATGGCAAAGACTGCTGGACAATGTGATTCTGCGTACAGATAAAATAGATATTATCTTTATTCCTTATAGCCACAACCTCTGCACTTGTTTTATTTCAAAATTCTGTTCATAATGCATTGTAAGATCCTATTCATTTTGTTCTTCTGGGAAGAAATTTTTAAAAGTCTAGAAAACCAATTATACCTCAATAATTGTGCATGAGCATCTGTACATCTGGTAATCAATGAACCAACTCAGAATGCAGAGATTTAAAAGTTGAACTTGATTCAAAGATCTGTAACAACACACAGAAACTTGATTTACTGATTTTTCTAGAAATTTAATAACATTCTTTTTAATTTCCACAAAATTTATATTACTTTTTTGCTGAAAAGAGTTTTGAATATGTATTTATTTAATTTACTACCTACATAATAGATTTATAAAATTATAAAAATTTAGTGCTATTAAAGGAACTATAGAATTAATCTTATTCATTGCTTTCCATTTACAAATGAACAATCTAAGATCCACTGTTTTCAGGACCTGACCAAATATTATTTGGCAGGGCCAAGGATTAAACTATGGTGTCTTGATTTTAGGAATCATGTCTGAATTCTTCAGGCACTAACTTAAAGGTCATATAATTTAGAAATTATTCTCTGATCTTACAACTACACTAATTGCTACAGCTGTGTAATCTTTCATGTACATATGCATCCACTACTCTCAAAATCATTGCTTAATTATCCATCTTTATAGCAAGTTTATAAATTTGTAATGCTGGAACTATAACTACCGTATACATTATTTTATCCCCAAAGCCATAAACACACTCACAAAGCAGGAGTTCGGTAAATATTGTTTAAATGAATATATTCAAGAAGCAATGGAAAAATTCCTATTTATAAAGGCTGATATTAATAAGCAAAAAATGTGAAACAACTAAAATGTCTTTTGACTAGAGAATGCCTAAACAAACTGTGGTACATCCATGCAATAGAATACCACTCTACAACAAAATGCAAAGAATTAATATACACAACAATATGAATACACCATGGATGCGTTAAGTAAAATAATACAACTATAAAAGGTGAGATATTATATGATGTCATTTATAACATTTTTTGAGAAGGCAAAATTATAAAAACAGAATACAGATCAATTGTTTTCAAAGGCTGCAGGGTCAGGCTGACTCAGGAAAAACAAGGGGAAAAACAAGGGGAAAAACAAGGGAAAAACAAGGGGAAATTTCTGGATGGAACCATTTTATATCTTCGTTGTGGTAGTGATTATAGTACTTTACTCATTTGCCAAAAGTTGTAGAACATTACGAACACACAAAAGGAGTGAATTTACTCTATAAACATTATACCTCGGTGAAGTAAATATAAAACAAAGGAACCACATTTGTTATTTTACAGTGTTTATCTTAGTAATCATAGTAAAATGATTACTTAATAATTATGCTGATTATGAACTACAAAATTTAAATTAGATTGATATTTACTAATGTGTTTATAATTTGTATTTTTTGTTTTAATAGTATATCATTCAGGGTTCAGAAAGAAAGAGAGAGAGAGAGAAAGAAATACATATTAAGAGATTCCTTGCATGAAATTGGCTTAAGCAATTGTGGGGCTGGCTAGAAAAGTTCAAAATCCAGAGAGCAGGCCATCAGGAAGGGCAGAGTAGAACCCAGTTATGGGCTGAAGTTACTGTCCACAGGTGGAATTTATTCTTCATCAGGGAAGACTCGGCTCTAAAGGGCCTTAACAGAAGAATTAGGTCTACCAGATGACCTAAAAAAAACCACCTTTACTTAAACTCAACTAATTGTAGACTCTAATCACAATGACAAAATACCTTCACATCAACATATAGATCAGTATTTAAATAACTGGGAACTATAGACTAACCAATGGACACATCAAAAGACTGTCACAGCTTTAGCACTCCTTTGAAATCAATATAATGATTAATATAACAACCCTGTCTCCAGGAAAAAGAAAATCCTCATTTATTTTATGCATTTCTTTGCTGGATTAGAATATAATTCCAGAATTGTATTTTTTTTTCTCCAGTTCTAATCTATCATAAATTTAGATTCAGTTGCACTTTTTCCATGTGTTATTGCTAGGTAACTTCCAAAACCATTTAGCTTCAAAAAATTACCTTAATCTTGACTAATTTACTCTCTGCTAAATGCTGACCTATTTTTTTGTAAGATTCTTTTAGCATCATGTCTATTATAGCCTTAAGAAGTTCTTAGTATCTATAAAATGCAGAAGAAACAAAACTTAACAATTGTTTGTATACTTGATACTCACATGTAAAATATAATGGTTAAATTTTGTTATTATGAAACTATATCAGTATTTATGGCTTTTAAACTGTTAAAAAAATTCAACTGACTAAATTTGAAGATCTAATTTACTATATAGAATTATACATGAATCAGGCAGCATCCCATCTAATATGTAAAGAGGGGCTCTGAAGACCTGTATAAAATGGAAGGCTTATACAGACGGAAGGAAAAAGGGATAAAGACAGAATAGATTACCCCATTTTCCTTTGGGAGATGGCAAGGGCCTCTGTGGCAGATTACTTTACTGATGCTGACCAGAAAATTCCAGGCTGACCAGTCAAAACGATATTCCTGCAAAAGGTCAAAAGAGCAATTAGGTTAGGTATTAAGTCTTGGTTTGGTGATGTGGGCTTAGCATGAGTAACTCCATTTTGTGCCAGTTATTCCTTTTTAACAGAATAAATGTAAGAAAACTTCAGTCTCTTTTTATCAAGAGTTTATTTTTCTAAAACTCCATTTTTATCAAGAGTTTATTTTTCTAAAACTCCATTTCAAATATGCTTATATAATCCTAGGACTACCAGACCAAGTAATTTATAAAAAACTACAAGTTCTGCTAAATATATCAAAATAATAAAAAAAATTGATCACTCTTCAAGAGAAATGTATCATGTATACAAATAGATCTGTACATTTTTAGTATCATTCCTATAAGTATTATAAATGTTTAAAGAGACAATTGTTTAGAACAAAAATTTTATTACACTTTTTAAATTTTAAATACAAATGATGTATATATGTCAGTTGAGAAACAAATGTTAGTGTTTATAAAAGCAAAAATATACTATATATTGTCTAGAAGAAACCCATTTTAAGTATATAGTCTTATACCTTGAAAGTAAAGAGGTAAAGATATAACATAAATCAAAAAGGAAGCTGGTGTACTTGTATTAATTTCAGACATAGCAGACTTCCAAACAAGAAAAATTATCCGGGATAAAAGGGGGCATTACCTAATAATAAAGGAATCTATTATCCAAGAAGACAAAACATCCCTAAACATACATGCAACTAATATCAGAGTGTTAAAATATGTGAGGCAAACTGAAAGGATTGACAGAAGAAATAAACAAATTCACTCTTATAATTGAAAACTTCAAAATCCTTTCTTCAGTAATTGATAGATCAAGCAGACAGAAAATCAGTAAGAATATAGAAGAGTAGAGCAGTACTATCAATCTACTTGAATTAATTGACATTTATGGAATAATCCTAGCTATTTGCCCAGTTGACTTGAAAACTTATGTCCACACAAAAACCTGCGTAAGAATGTTTATAACAGCTTTATTCATAATTGACAAAAACTGGAAACAACAAAGGTGATTTTCAGTGGGTGGATGGATAAACAAACTGTGATATATCCATACTGCAGAATATTATTTAGTGATAACAGAGAATGACTATCAAGTCATGCAAAGACTGGATGAATCTTAAATACATATTGCTAAGTGAAAGAAGTCAATCTGAAAAGGCAGTATACTCTATCATTCAATTTATCTGACATCAGGAAAAGGTAAAACTACAGAGATAATAAACAATGGTTTCCAGAGGTTTGGGTGGGAGGAGAGTTGAATAGGTGAAGCATAGGGAACTTTTTAGGAAGATGAATCCATTCTGTAAGATATTTTAATGTTGGATATGTGACAATATTTGTTTTATAGAACACAAAGAGTGAGCTTTAATGTATGAAATTTATAAATCAATAAAGAAGTTGGAGAGCCCAAGATAAAATGCATAGTATGACAAAGGAATATATATGTATTAAGAATGTCTGAAAAATCTCCACTAAATTGTGTGGGGAAATAAGTGCTTACCTAAGTAATTTTGGAAATAAACTAATTCTCTAAGACTAAAGTCAAAATTAACTGTACAAATTCACTATATTCTAGTTGATAAAATTGTTTCTGTTGGAATAAGGGTTAACAACTCTGAAACAATTATATATGTATCCTGGAACTGAACAACTAAGTAATAGGATAGCAAACAGTGGGCACTCGTTTTCTTATCAATAAGCAAGGTGTTCCATGTAGCAGTGGATTAGAATTAGAGACATCAATATAAACTCGTGTTTAATTTAAGGTAGATACTAACAGTTACATATATAATTATTCATAGATATTGGTATATTTGTGGGTTAGTATACACCTATATGTCCTTGCTCTGTCAGCTAAGAAGCCTAGAACCAGTGCCATCCTAGTAGCTATTGTCCCACCTAATGTCCAGGTCTTGCTTTCTAGTACCATGCTCTAATAAAAGGAACCAGGACTCTTGGAGTGATGGATGATTTGGGCATTGCAAGAGAAAACATACAAGATAACCTTGGAATATTTTGAAGTGCCAGAATACAAGGAAGCACTAAAGTTTATCAATCAATCCCACAGCAGCACAGGTGTGTCAAAGGGACAGAGAAGCCAACTAAAAGAGCTTCCAAGAGACTTTTGGGAAGCAACTTGCCCAACAATACATAAAGTTGTATCGGATTATAGCCAAAGTATAAAATAAGTATCCATAAATCCATACTCATATAAATAAATGATTGAGTAAATAAATGAATGAGAGAGAATAGAAAATCTCCCATGCCAAGGAGCTCCAAATTATTTGTGTAGACATTCTCCACTTAAGGAGATAGAACATAAATCCCCAGTCCTTAAGTGTGGGCTGTTCTTAGTGATTTCTTTTCAAAGAGCCCAGTATGGAAAGGGACAAGAAAAGAGTAACTTTACAGTGGAGAAATCTGAGAACACTACCTCAACCAGGTGGTCGAGGTAATCATTTACACTGATAATTCATGTTGCTAGAAAATACCATTGATAAAATGTGATGAGAATGGCAATTTATTACCATGGTCTTTCTCCCTCAAACTCATAATCCCAGTCTAATTATTAGAAACACATCAGACAAATCATGATTTAGAACATTGTACCAAACAATTGACCAGAATGAGAAACTGACACAGCCAAAAGGAGGATAAAGAGATATAATAACTAAATGTAAAATTGTACCCTGGATAGGATCCTGGAATAGTAAAAAGACACAAGGTAAAAACTAAGATTACTTGGATAACTATAGATTCTATTTAAAAATAATGTAGCAATATTTTTTATTAATTGTGACACAAAAACCACATATGGTAAGATGTTAATAATAAAAGAAGCTAGGACTCTATAGTATCTTTGTAATTCTTCTATAAATTAAAATCTATTCTAAAATTAGAAAATGTATTTAAAAATTATTAATTATTGTGTGTGAAAAGTCATTTGTTTTTTTCTCTTAAAAATTTAGATCGGTAGGTTTGAGAACAGAAGAAGCAACATAAACATACCCATTTTGAATTGACAGTGCACTCAAGATAGCAATATAGGAAAAAAGATACTCACATCTAGCATTAAATGTACATTTCTAAGCCTTCTGCCAAACTGTGTTTATCTTATAGAGGAGCTCACAACTAGGTCTTGAAAAAACAGCCATAAGTTTTCATTGTCATAGAGCATAATAATTGTTATTCATAATGACAACTCTAAAGTTATTAACCTAGCAAATTATATTAGAATATTCTGTTTACTAAGTCAGTGAAGTATGTAGCATAGTTAAAATTAGTGTTTTTAAAATTCTAAAGGTATTGAATATTCACTTAAGTAGAACACTTAAGTCCCTAATGATGGTAGGTAAATTATTTCTTAACTATATGGTAAATTATATGTCCTGAATTCCATAACAGCAACTAGATTATATATAAATGATGTTTCCATTAGCAAATTTTCTAGGAATGAAGTTACATTATATGAAAAATATATTCTCATTTGACTTTTTGATGAAATATATTGTTTAATTCCTAATATCAAACTGTCTTATATTTCTGCATTATCAATGGGCTATTATACTCTTGCATTAATTAAAATGGTTTTCTATTGTCATTTTGCATGAATGATAACTTGTCTTAATATAAAAATATTATGTCAAAATGTTTTCTTCTTTAAGAAAACAATAATTTCTGATGAGTTCATGAAGCATTCAAAGGAAAACTTGAGAAACTTTTCCCTCCTTTTCTGTAGAGTGATAGCTGAAGGATGTTTCTAGATACTTTCCTTTTTCATCCTAGGAATTTCGAAACATCATTCACCATTGTTTAATTGTAGGTTAATGTATTAATTTAGCCTGTATCACAGGCAATCTAAATGTATATTTTTAAATCCAAATCAAAGGTATAAAATGAGGTTAAATCCATACTTATTTATACACTCTTAGTTCGCTTTGTGATTCAATATTTGGTGCATCTGCTAGTTTGAATCAATTTGTTCTTTATTGTTCTTATTTTGTGTGTTTTAATGAGAAGTTAAAAGGGAATATTGAAACACTGCTAATATCTAGTGTTTTGACTGTCCACATACTACTTTCTTTGTTACTCTAGGATAGAGTTTTGTAGGAGACTACTGATTCTTCAAAGCCCTATCTCTACATCTTATGTCCTTCATTATCAGTTCCTTTTAGGATGTAGAAGCCATCAAACTTGGCATAGATCTTCTGTGCCAACGCATGACTTCTTCCACAGGTTTTGCATCTTTTATATTTGCAGGGTAATGCAAGTTGGATTTCCACAACCTTCCTCCTGCTCTTCATTCTCACTACTTCTGCTTCTTATTCTCTATGTGTGTGCCTGTGATCTGACACATTATTTTAGTAGTTTTAATTTTTATTTAAATTATCTTAGTTAATATTCTAGAGTATTTCTACATGCTTCTTTTTCTTTTCAATAAATGGTATGACAACTCAGATATGTGCTATTCTAACATTCTTCCTCACTAATAACAGCAAGTCTGTACTCTATAATGCCATTAGTCTAAGCCGTAGTCACTAGTGACTATTTTTTTATTACTTATATTGAAAAATTAAATTTATCTTGATTAAAGTATCTTAATATTCAGTACTACCTTTGGTTATTTGAACTAGTTTCTCAGTCCTTCAGCAATATTTTTCTCATAATTTTGAATTTTTTTAAAGGTTTACCATTACTTTTAAAAAACCTGATTACTATTTCAGTGTATTGCTGCCTCAGTTCAGAAAAAAAAAAATCTGGCTACTAATTTTAAAAGACAATAAAAACAAACCAAAATAATACAAACAAAAATAATTAGGCATTGCGATAAATACTTTTTTGACTGAATGTTTTAATTTTAACTCATGGTGAATATCCAGACCTCTTAAGATATTCAATTGCATGAAATTTTTCAGTTCAGCAACATTTTCTTGATGATTCTTTTGTATTTCTTAGACCAGTGGACTTTGAAATGGGCTTCTTAGAATGCTGACCCTTTTCTTTGGGGAGCTCTGGGTCTTAACTCCAGCTTTAACTGGATCAGCTTATATAGTATAAGCCTTCATTTGAACAAAATGTTTTGCAGCTAAAAATAATGCCTATCCTATCATCCTGAAATTGGCAAATAGACAGTAAACCAGATACTTGAAAAATACCTCAAGTATTTATTGGAAATATGACAAATTAGTCATTTAACCTATCAATCATAACAGAGTTACGTGTAAAAATAATATCTCTGTGCTTCAGTATAACACAATCACATATGGGAAGATAAATAACACCGATCACACTTTACTCCACATGTGTTCCATTACAGTGAACACACAAGTTATTTCTACACCAAATAAGGAAGTTTTATGTTGTGTAGTTCATCACATTTTTCTTGAGAGCTTTGAAAATTTATAGATACTTGCAAAGATCTAGCATCTTTATCTACCCTTGGTTATAAACCTGTGAAGTCTTTATTGCTTTTTCATTTTTAATGACATGGTTATAACTACCACAAAAGAATCTCAGCTCTACTCAACAGAGCAAATTTGTTCTCTAGCATTCCTGACATTCTGATGTCAAGACCCTTTTTCTTTCCCTCTTTCCCTTCCCCTCATTCAAAATGGTGTCTGCACTCACCTAACTGGATATTCTAGATCTATATATTTTTCTATACTGATGGATTTCTAGTCCTTAGATTCAAACCTCAAACTACCATGCCTTCCTAATTTTGTGGATCAAATTTCCTGCATTTTCTAGATCTAGAACTTTGACCTCAAACATACTGACTACTTATATTTATGATACTTCATTGAATTTCTATCCAAATAGTCTCCCAGCCATTGAATCCTCTGACCTATCTAATCCTATTATTACTTATGCCTTACTGTGCAGATGCAATTTCATTTTTGTATTCTGATAGCACACTTAGGCACCTTATTTCCAATAATACAATCACTGAGATGTTCATTAGGAGAAGCTGGATATAATTGCAAACCTAGAAAATTTGAAACTGAGACAATGTGGTAAACTTGCTTTTTCATTTCTAGCCATGTAAAAATCTTCTACTGGAAATATATATTAAAAAAAATGCTTACAGTGTAAAGTATTTTGGCTTCAATCAAATCAGTTGATTTATGTAGCCATTATAAGTTGTTTTGCTTGTGTAATTCTGTATTTCAGTGGTATTTCAGATTTTCAATGTATGAAATACACCATCATAAGTATAATTAATTTTTCTATGGGATGTAAAATAAGGACATTGAATTTAGTTTACATTGACTATGGTACTTTTAGCTGATTAATACTTAATTTGGCTTTTTAATTTTAATTCAATCCTGTACAATTTCTAACATAAAAATTATAAATTAATAGAATAACTTCAAAACCATATGGGTTTTCTCACCTTTATGTGATCAAAAATGTTAGTCAAATACTGTGTAATTATGTAAATTTTTCTTAAATATGATTTTGTATCAATGGACTAAACTAATCCAAACTAATATATATGCTAGTTTGGAATAACATTTGTTTGTGTGTCTCTGTGTGTGTGCTTTTCTATCATGATAATTCAGTATGACCAACTACAATTACATGTATTGAAAAAAGTATTCTATTGACATAAAAAGTGATAAAATTAATTAATTGTTGCCAGACTAAAAATTATCAAGCATGTTAACAATATTTTGTGATGCTGACCATCATTTCTGAGATAATATTATAGTATTGGAGAGTATGGGCTCCAGGTTATCAATCTTTACTATACCAATTATCTGAATATCAGTTTTTCTGCTTATAAGATACAAACAGTAATGTTGTATAATTCCTAGTGTTATTGTAAAGATTAAATGTGACAATGCATGTATAGTTTTAGGCGCAGCATACATTAGAATAGTAAGCATTCAAATGTGACACAATTAGTACCATCATTTTGACTATTAATATTATCAGCTCTTTCATAGAGTCCCCAAGAGGCCAGAGACTTCAGAATGGTATATAAACCATAGAGAGGGGAATGGCTATTTGATAAAATGGGTGGGTGTCTATGAGATATAATTCGTATATATTTATATACCCCTATGCTTCACTGGTTCATTGGCACAAAGAGGTCACATTTATATTTCTGTCTAAACTATAATACAAGTAACCTCCGCTTGTTACCAAGTATTCTAATATTTTGCACATGTCACAATTCTACTTATTTCTAAGAATCCTCATATGTTCTTATACTTTTATGAATAACAATTCATTTTTATTTCAACTGCTGCTGCTTAGAGTAGCACAAGTAACTCCAATTCACCTTTTTAGACTAAAGTACTACTGATTGATAGCACTTCCCTCTTATCTCAATTGCCATTCTATTGCCTCTTTATTTCAGTTTCCACTGATACTCCTGCTGATGCCTGGTAGAACTGAAGGAGATGGATTCTTGCATAAAGTACCATACTAAAAGTTAAGGAAAGAAGTGGTCTCAAAGAACTTCTTGCTTTCCCTTGCTAACCACCACTACTGTCTCTGTTGGCTTCTGCTGGTATGAATGTATCTTCTTCCAGCTGGCAATCATTCCTCTTACTGTCCTATATCATGAAGAGTAAGCCATGGAAGTATGTCCTAAGTCCATAGTTGTAAAGGTCTTTGCATTCATACTCAGGTACCTATTTACTTATAGTACACCCATGGCCCCAGAATACCAGATTGGGTTCTGGAACTAGCTTCGCTGTGTTTGGTGTCAATTAAGTCTGACTTTCTGATATAGACTTGATGAAAGTGAGTTTCACTGAGAGTCAAGTTTTACTTTATTTTTTCCCCCAATCTGGCTATTTGAAAGGCTATATGTATTCTTATATTTTAATTTCAACATGGGATGGAAGAGTAGTGACAGTTTTCCAGTCCCTTTTTAATAAGACTAGGGACAGCAGCCTCAGTATCACTGGGAACTTGCTAGAAATGCAAATTATTGGGCCTTACTCAGCACTTAACTGAATTAGAAACTTTGGAGATACGGTCCAGAAATCTGTGTTTTCACAAGTCCTCCAGGTGATTCTCTTTTTCTTCTTTAATAATGCAGCTCTTGAATTTGTTAGATACATAGCCAAGTACATTTCCAAGCCTCCTGTTGCAGCTTTGCGTGAGTATATGACAGTTATATAGCCAATTAAATATGAGCAGAGAAGTGTCAGATTAACTTGAGAGTCTCTGGAATGTAATGGCTAGGTCAAAAGTTATATGTAATTTTAATGTTAATAAATGTTGCCAGATTGCTTTCCAAAAAGATTATAAAACTTAGGAATGTAGTAATAGTTCATCTTTTTCTTGACTTATAAAATGTATCTTCATGTTATTCCTTTTGGCAAATTAGTTATATAGCATCCAATTATATTAATTTCTTTGACAACATATTAGAAATTTAGCTTTAGCTCTTAAATTGACATTGTTCTCGCATTTATCCCAATGCTACTTATTAGAACTGAAAAGTAAGGGTATAAAAAAGATAAAAACCAAATATCAGTATTAGATAAATATATTGGTCAATAGGTAATCTAACATTCTTTTAAGACATGTTAAAGGACTGACCAATATCAATTGTTTAATTTATTTCTAAGGATTGAATGTAAGCAAAATTGTGAAATTTCTCTCTGATCCTTTTTAATTTGCCTTAATTTACACATTTCCACAATTCCTAATTTCCACCAGCTATTCAAGGCACATATCCTTAACTACGGAACTAAATTGTTTCTGTTCTGCCAAGCCTGACCAATATTATCTCTAGGGAAGTTGCCAGAGAATCAGAGAAATAAAGCTTGAAAATATATTAGATAATATTTGGCTTATTCCCTTTTTTTTTTTTTAGAGGTGGAATAACCGAAGTTAAGGAAGTTGAGTCATTATTTGTCCAATATTCCATGTTTGCTTTAGCTGGACATATCTTAAAGTGGTATGGTATTGATTGGTACTAGCTACCCAGATTTAGGTTCTGTATCTAAGATGCCTTTTTATTTTAACATCTCTGTAATTCAGATGTCTTATAATCAGTGGATTTTTACAGTTAATTGGTAGTGGATTTTCATTAATTGTGGAAATAAAAAGGGTGCATCTTACAATTCATGAGATATTAGATTTGTTAAAATACAGAATTTGTTTTTAACAGGTCCCCCATTTAAATCCAGCAGAATTGAAATATAGAAACAGGAATATGAGGGATGGACCTACTCTTAGGGAATAATTAATAATTACCTTAAAAAGCCACCATCTCCTTTTAAATCATGCAATAATAATATCAGGTACAGATAAGGTCAGTAATGGTTATTTAATACATATCCCATGATTAGTATATATCAGTGTTTGTAATAGTTGAATAACATGTAGTTATTTTTTAAAGATTTCCTAGCATAGATTAAACTCACTTGTGGCATAATTTTACTTAAATATGTTAACATAAAACTAATTATAAAAACCCATATGCTTACGGCTCTTATGTAAATAAAAAAATAGAAATCAAATAAAAATACAGCAGATGAAATATCCAAATTTACCATCTTAATTTTATACAACAGATGATGTTGCTTGCTGAAATCAAATCCTATCACAAAACATGAATTTTCTTGTGAGTATTGGTGTGTCAATACTGATCTGAGCATATCTGATGATTATGGTGATTATGGGTGCTTTATGGTGATATAGTTCTCTCACCACTTTTCTCTGATTAAGCTATGCCACACCTTCATTCATGCAGCATGTCATGATATCATTTGATCTCATCCTAGAGTATATACAATTCTTATGTGATAAGCTCCTACATTTTTCCTCATTAGTCTAAACAATAAAAGCAGTAATACTTGATTGACTTCAATGTGATCACAGACAAGAATGCAAGTGAAAGAGATACATAGTGATGGAACTTAGTTACAAATTATTATACTATATAGTTTTACAAATGACCAAGAATATGCCTAATTTGTTAAGATTATTATAGTAATGAAATAGAAAGTTTTGAACCCCAGTAATACTCTTTAACCACTAGGAGTATATCACAGACACATTTGAAAAACACTGGAATACGCTTTCTCCTTCCCTAGGACGACATAAGAACAGGAACTTTGGTCACAGAAGCTCCGGTAAGGCTGAATTGCTGGGACCCAGAAGCAGATCTACTTTGTGGGTCATTCACTTTAGTGAAGGTAAATTATCCAGTCAGACAGAGTTAAAGCATACAGAGAACATAATAATAGGAAGTAGGAAGTTCAGGCATGTGGAGGTAGCAACATATGGTCTCAAATAACAGTAGGCAAACTCAGGGAAGATTTACTTCCCTCTGGAAGAACTGGAGAGAGAGAATCAGGGCAGAGATTCAGAATGTAGTGTGGTCCAGCCATTAGTCTGGGAAAGATGGCAGGACCTTTGAGATTTCACAGCAACATTGTTCTAAAATATTTTGTGAACTATGAGTTGGTCAGGAACAATGCTCCATTGCTGAGCAGAAACTTGGAGCCCAAATTTAGGTTAAGCAAAGCAAGAAGAAGAAGAACAGAGTGAGGTAAATAAGTACAAGCACAGAATATAGGGAAACTTAATTTAAATTGCACTTATAGAAAGGGTAAAATTGAAGAATGGTAGTGGCAAAATATGAACTGCAGGTTTTTTTTGGACTAATGTCACTCTTTTAAAACTTTTCTATTTAAATTATTAATTATATTTTTTTCCAGCTGAAAACTTGGCAATTAAAATCAAGTGATTTATAATTATCCCATAAAGTACTTTAAAATATTTTCTCATTAATATATATATAGATTCTGTATGTTTACAACAGCAGTTAGACATTTAACCTCATAAATTTTCCAAGTCATTGAGAGGAAAATCTTTTAATATTAAAAATTAGGATGACATTGTTCCATACAAATAATTCATGTCAAATGGTTACTGATAATAAAATTATTCTTTTAAATAATGAGAATAAACTATGGATATCAAAGAGATTATAAAACAATAGGAAATTTAAAGATGTTTACTTATATACTTACTCTTTTTGCACCATGACAAAAGGAAAGAAATAGGAACAGCAATATGGAAGGGCACAATCTTTTATAACTGTTTTCTGATTTTAATTTATTGATACAGAAAGGTATGCTTCTTCTCTGAGATGATGGGGAAGTCCTAATTTCTTTCTTGACTTCTCACTTTATTTTTAGCAAAATTCAAATGAAAGTTTCTTTCATGTTTTGATATAAGGATTTCATTATGTCTAGTAGCTGTTTGTTGTAGTTAGAAACCAGATTGCACACAGTGATGGCTCATTGTTCTCTTGAACATTAAGGTTTATGTGATGAAGAATTCACAGGCAACAGAGCTCATTGATAATGGCATAGCTAGTTCATATAATATGATTAATAGTTTTATTTGAATGACTATTACAGATGTGGCAACTCAATTGAGATAAGGTTAAACAAGAGGAACCTGCACTCTCTTCTGAAATATGTTCAAGGTGTAGGTATAGAATCTTGTTGATTATATTTAATATTAGGTAATTTTGAGATAGATTATTTCATGTGTAGAAAAATAATGAGAATAAAATTTATGAAAAAAAACCCCTACATTCCTTTTAAATTATTAGCATTCTTCATGTATTAGCAATAAATCTATGGTGTGTTTACTGCCATTTATATAAAAGTTTAGAAGTGACAGTAAAAAGCTACCACTTCATATCATCAAACACGTAAGTGGCAAAAGTAGAACATTCTAACAGTAAACTCTTTTCAGAGATTATTAATATATTTCATTAAAGTTTACTTTTAATATACATATCATAAGATATATGAAATATATCATATATAAACTTTTCCACTAGAAACAATATGACATTCCATATAAATGATATTCTGTTCCATGGGACAAGTCACATAACTATGCTTCCTTTTTCATAAACTGGAAAGTGAGCTTTATATACTGTAGATAAATGTCAGAATATTTTGTCAGAAGTATTTTGAGAGAAAAATATTGCCAAAATCTAGTGTAGACTATTATGATAGGCACATTATAAAAGAAAACTACACATATAGGGCATCTTCCATTTGCTTAGGAGATTCCTTAGTTTGGTTTAGTAATAGTGAAGACTTTATCTTCTGTCTAATAACTGTAAGTTTCTAAAACTTCAAAAGACATTATGAAAATCATATGGGTCATTAGCTGTTCCTAAAGTGATGTTTTTAGAAAACGCCTGCAGTATAAATCAAAAATAGCTGTAATGATAGGAGTCAAAAACAGATTTAATCTCCACACACTATTTAGTGGAGATCATGTAAATATATTTTTTCTTGTAGTAGTGTGTTCATACTGAATTCTAACAAGTTATTAGATGATTTGTTCCATAGAGTATAGAAGTTTTGTAAATTCTTGCTCTTTTTCCCAAGACTTGCAGACTCCCCCAAGTGGATATCTGAGAAATTTAGCCAAGTACTTCTAAATAACTCTGACACTTCATAATGAGCTTTGATCAATACACACCAACTTTTTTTCTTTGTTTAAATTAAGCATGACGCAAGGAGAATTTCCCTTATATGAATGAATCTAGCACTCCCCTCTCTAACTCCTATAAGTTATAATTTATTCACATAACTATTGCCTCTCATAAATGTGTTTCTCTCCTTTTCCTCTTTTCAAAGAGTAAAATCAAACTGGCAGATTCATTTAAGGGTCATATTATGGTTTGCAGAATAACTGCTATATAAAATCTTATATATGAGACATCATGAATGCATTGTCTTTCGATCTTGACCTTCAAATAAACAAGACAAACACAATTTATATCAAAGTGCAGTTTGCTCTGACACAGGAGCATTAGAATGTCTGGAATCTGCTTTAACCAATTAAGCCATTCAAGGCAAGAGGAAAATAAAGCCTTTAGCAAATTCATTGACGAGACCATCTCCCAGCCTCCCACTGTTAATCGATCTTTTAAAGTGCGGACTAATGAGTCGTGTATATATACCTGATGGGATGCCCTCACCCTACCCCCTCAGAGGAGTTAAACTTACACAAAGAGAGAATCATCTGGGTGAGAAGGAGAGTGGGAGGGCACATCCAGGCAGATGGCTGCTTTGGCCACTTAAAAACCTGCCGGATAATGTCTTCAGGGACAGGAATATACCAGACCCCATTCCCTATTTTCCGTAAGGAGCCCATTAATTCCTTAGCAAGAGATTTTCCATTCAGGTCGCTTCTAGGGCAAACGCTTTTGTTCGCTACCACTCACCGTAGTGGGAAAAGAACTATAAAGAAATGCAAAGCAAGCTCCTGGAAGCAGCTTCTTTGCGACAAAGCATCCCTTTCCTTTCATCTTTGGCAATTTAGGAAGACCCGAATTTCTCAGGGGAGG
>NW_024354875.1:42270866-42323278 GCF_902729225.1 Pteropus medius
AGAATAAGCTATCCTATAGAGCTTTGGCTCCTTTTAGAGGAGAATAATATTTTTATCAGATACAATCTCTGCCCCATCCTTTCTCTTTAGCTTTACCATTTCAGCTATCACTGGCACCATTTCCAAAATGCTAGCATTCTGCATCTCTGTGACTGAGGTCATTTTTTTGGTGGTTGAGTTCACTTTCTAATTACAAGCCACCCTTTTGAGGTCTGCAACAAAATTTTAGATTTTACTTCTCGTATATCAAGAGCTACATAATTCCAATTGTTTCCTTGCCAAGTTGATCTTTAGAAAGGAGAAAGGATAAAAGAAGTAATGAAGAATTCCTAGGTAATACAATAGGACAAGAAAAATAAAAAATATACAGTTTGAGAAGGAAAAGATATTGTCTTTGTTCACAGATGATATGATCATCTCCATAGAAAATCCAAAAGAATTGATCAAAAAAAATTCAACCCAACCCTCCTGGAATTAATAAACAATTATAGCAAGGTTGTGGGATACAACTGCTTTTCTATGTACCAACAATAAACAAATAAAATTTGAAATAAAAAACACAATACCATTTACATTATCATCCTCAAAAATTAAATACTTAGATACAAGTCTAATAAAATATGTACAATATCTATATGAAGAAAACTACAAACTAATGAAAGAAATAGTAAAGGAACAAATGGGGGGACATTCCAGGTTCATGGACAAGAAGATTTAATATTGTCAAGATGTCAGTTCTTCCCAACTTGATCTATAGATTCAACATAATATTAATAAAAAACCCAGGAAGTTATTTTCTAGATATTGATAAACTGATCCTGAAGTTTATATAGAAAGGCAAAAGACCTAATATGGCCAATGCAATATTGAAAGAGAAGAACAAAGTTGGAGGACTGACACTACCTGACTGCAAACTTAATATAAAGTTACAGTTATCACGACAACATGGTTTGGTAAAAGAACATACAGATAGATCATTGGAATAGATTAGAGAGCTCAGAAATAGACCACATAAATATAGTCAAATGATCTTTGACAAAGGAGCAAAGGCAATAAAATGGACCAGAAATAATCTTCAACAAATGGTACTAGGACAAGTGGACATTCAGAAGTAAAAACATAAATATAGACACTAACCTTATACTTTTCAGAAAATTAATTCAAAATGGATTATGGACCTAAATTTAACACACAAAACTACTAGAAGATAACATGGAAAATTTAGATGACCTCAGGTTTGGTGATGATTTTGGATGCAACACTAAAGGCATAATCTATGAAAGGAAGGATTAAACTAAAAAATTTCTGCTCTGCAAAAGACACTGTCAAAAGAAGACAAGCCACAGACTGGGGGAAAATATTTGCAAATGACACCTCTGATAAAAGACTATTTAAAGAATTCTTAAAACTCAATAATAAGAAAACAAACAACCCGATTAAGAAAAATAGGCCAAAGAATTTAACAAACATTTCACCAAAGAAGACATACAGATGGCAAATAAGAATATGAAAAGATGTTCCACATAATATGCTATCAGGGAAATGCAAATTAAAACAATGAGATACCACTACACACTTATTAGAGTGGCCAAAATTTGGAACGCTGATGATACCAAATGCTGAAACACTGGTGTGGAGCAACAGGAACTCTCTCATACATAGCTGTTGGAAATGCAAAATGATGTGCCAATTTGGAAGACAGTTTGGAAGTTTCTTACACAATTAACATATTTTTACCATACAGTCTAGCAATCGTGCTCCTTAGCATTTACCCAAAGTAGTTGAAAACTTTTATCCACACAAAAACCTGCACATGGATGTTTATAGCAGCTTTTTTCATAATTGCCAAAACTTGGAAGCAAACAAGGTGTCCTTCAGTAGATAAGTGGATATACTGTGGTACATCCAGACAATGGAAAGAAAGAAATGAGCCATCAAGCCATAAAAGGACATTGAGGAACCTTAAATACATATTGTTACATGAAAGAAGACAGTCTAATAAGGCTACATATTGTATGATTCCAACTATATGGCATTCTGGAAAAGGCATTATAAATTTGTTCAAATCCATCAAATGTATACCACCAAGAGTTAACCCTAATGTAAACTATGGACTTTGATGATGATGTCAGGGTAGGTTCATTAATTGTAACAAATGTATCACTCTGGTGAGGGATGTTCATAATGGGAGAGGCTATGCATGTGTAGACACAGGTGGTGTATGGGAAACGTATGTACCTTCCACTCAATTTTGCTGTGAACCTAAAACTGCTATAAAAAATAAATTCAAGAAAAAAATAATTCAAGGGGAAAAAAGAGTAAATATAAAAATTGAGGCATGGGTTCTTATATCCTGATAAATAGTAAAATGTCTCTCCTACTCCTCCCCTATCTCTGCATTTCTGTATAAAATATATAATATCAAGCTCACATTTATTTACCTGGACACTAGTTATAGGCCCATAAATGTCACTATGAAAAATGAGAACAAGAAAAAAACAGAATCTTATCACTTTTTAATGCTGACTAGCAGCACGAGAACACAAGGATACCCTTTTTATTTTGGTGAAATCAGTCCATTCATTGGCATGTGGATTTGTTGCTACTGCAAAATGTACCAGTCAAATGTTAATTTATTAAAATTGACATGTTTAAGCATCATTTGGGGGGAAGGAGATGAAAGATGTTTCTAAATGGTTACTAACATTATTTTCCAAAGTACAGTAAGTTTTTAACATTGTCAATAGGTTCTGTGACTTTAAGCAAAATGATGTATAATGAAACCAATTTTACCATAGACTAGTCAACTTAAACAAGAGTTAAATTCCTACAGCATCTCACCAACATTATAATGAAACGATGTTGAAACATCATTTGAAGTCCTGCTGTACTGAAATGATCAGGGGAATCAGATAAGAGTACCTTTTGGGAGCAGAAAATAGGCAGGAACCAGTGTTTCAGCAATAACTGATGTTTCTCTGAAAATAAACAACTCAGAAGAATCCAATAATTAGAAGAATTCACTGTAAATTTGAAAACAAATTTAAGACTAGGATAGAGAAACCAGGACCTTCTATATAGACATTTCATTCTGAAAATATTTATTAGTCAATTATGTATGGTTATATATTTCTATATTGACTAGAAGTAAGCTAGAAGAAATGTATGCTTTCTTCCTTGTAATGAAATGATCAACATAAATACATTTTTTAAATACCTAGGTGTTGAATTTACAGATACTCTGCATACTATGCCAATTCAGTTTAGTCTACACCTAAAACTTCCTTCTCAGCAGTCTCTGAAATATATAACCTTTAAGTAGAGAAGACATTTTTGACAGGATTTAATTTTTTTGAATGCTAATGGAAGTCATGTATTGCTATTGCTTATGAAGTCAGTTTAGCATCTTATGTAAGAAATATTTTTTCCAAGATTAATGAGGATTTTAAAAAGATTTGAGGCAGGGTAAAAACGTCCCTCACCACAAGTTATTTCTAAGTATGGAAAAAATAATGCCACTGTCTTTCTCTCAAATAGTAATCTTTTCTTTTTAATATAAAATAACCATTCTTATGTGAAAATGTGACCTTTAAGGATTATAAATGTGAAAGCATGGCCTTTTTAATTCTTCAACTTTCAGACAGGCAAATATCTAATTTATTTACTAATGTCAGCTTTTTATTTTTGTATTCCTAACTTGACATATAAATCTCTCATAAATACTAGTTGAATTTAAATGAATTCCTTGAAAAAGTTCAATTCTTTTTTCTTTTTTTCTTTTCTTTTTTTGCTGTTGTAACATTGCATTGTAATTTTTTAAAATAATTTTTTAAATTAAGTTTATTGGGATAACATTGGTTAATACAATTATATAATTTTCAGGTATACGTTATAATTCGACATCTATATATTCTATTGTGTGTTTACCACCCAAAGTCCAGTTTCCTTCAGCTACCATATATTTGATCTCCTTTACCCACTTCACCCTCCTCCTACCCCGCTACATTTGACCCCCTTTATCCCATCTACCTCGCCCCTCCTTCCCAATCCCCTACTCTCTGGTCCATTGTTCATGTCCACAAGTCTCTGTTTGTTTGTCCTGTTCATTTGTTGCTTTTAGGTTTATATCCCACACATAAGTGATATCATGTGATTTTAGGTTTATATCCCACATATAAGTGATATGTGATTTTCAACTTTTTCTGTCTGGCTTATTTCACTTATAATCATGCTTATCTCAAGGTCCATCCAGATGGTCACAAATGGCAGTATTTCATCTCTTCTTATGGCTGAGTAATTTTCCATTGTATATATGTACCACAGCTTCTTTAGCTAATCATCTGTTGTAGGACACCTCGGTTGCTTCTATATCCTGGCCACTGAGAATAATGCCGCTATGAACATCGGTGTGCAAATATCTTTACAGATATGAGTTTTCAAGTCTTTGGGGTAAATATCCAGTAGAGGGATTGCTGGATCATATGGTAGATCAATTCTTAGTTTTTTGAGGAACTTCCATACTGTTTTCCATAGTGGCTGTACCAATTCGCAGTCCTGCTAGCAGTGTATGAGGGTTCCTTTTTGTCCATATCCTCTTCAACATTTGTTATTACCTGTCCTGTTGGTTATAGCCTGTTCTATACAGGCTATTAATTCTAACAGGTGGGAGATGGTATCTCATTGTGGTTTTGAATTGCATTTCCCTAATAGCTAGTGATGTTGAACATCTTTTCATATATTTGTTGGCTCTTTGTATATCCTCTACTCTAGGGAGAATTGTCTGTTCAGGTCCTCTGCCCATTTTTTGATTGGATTGTTTGTTTTTTTGTTGTTATCGAGTCATATGAATTTTGGATATTAGGCCTTTATTGGAGGTGTTGCTTGCAAATATATTTTCCCATTCAGATGGTTGTCTCTTGTTGATGATTTCTTTTGCTGAGAAGAAGCTTTTTAGTTTGATGTAGTCTCATTCATTTATTTTAGTTTTTACTTCCCTTGCCTTTGAGGTCAAATTCATAAAATCCTCTTTAAGTCCAAGGCCTTGAGTTTAGTTCCTATGTTTTCTTCTATGCATTTTATTGATTCCAGTCTTATATTCAGGTTGTTAATCTATTTTGAGTTAATTTTGGTGTGGTGATAGATAACAGTCTAGTTTCATTCAAAAAAGTTCAATTCTTTAGAACATAGATATTATCTCTATTATTATCATCACATCACCATCATCAGACATTTATTAATAACCCTTTGTTAAATTAGAAGGAAATCTTTTCAGCCAGTGAAACCACATACTGTAAGAAAGGCAGAGTCTTGTAACATAGAAGTTTAAACTGGAAAATAAAATCAGTGTTAATCAGCCAAAAGGACATGTATTTTCTAGCTCTGCACTATGGCCCCAGCAGCAGGAATTTTTTGCCTACCATCAGTACTCCAGATATCTGGTTTTAATCTCTAATATAACCTAGTTGCTCCAGAAGCAGATACTGAGGCAAAGATTCCAATGCAAAGACAGAAATAAAAAAAATGTAGTAGGGAAGGGGAAGAAGCTGATAAAGGATATATATCTTGCAAGTTATTGTTGGTAACTTGGAACTCTGGGAGTCAGTGTAACATTCAAGCCTCAAAATTATCTCACTTGTTGATGAGAGAGTTTTAGTATTTATATACAACTTCCATGAGTTAGTGATTGAGTGCTGCTCCCAGGTGGTGTCAATTCCCTGTCACTTCAAGCCTGCCAATTAGAAAGTGAACTCAACCACCAAAAAAATGACCTCAGTCACAGAGATGCAGAATGCTAGCATTTTGGAAATGGTGCCAGTGATAGCTGAAATGGTAAAGCTAAAGAGAAAGGATGGGGCAGAGATTGTATCTGATAAAAATATTATTCTCCTCTAAAAGGAGCCAAAGCTCTATAGGATAGCTTATTCTAGATCTTAGGACAAGAACAGTTTAGATAGTTCTGGAAAAAAATTGTTGTTGCCAGAAATCAAAGACATTTTAAAGGATATTGTGGAAGTGCTAAAAGAAGAAGTTGTGATAATATAAGCATCAAAAATAATGATAATTTTGGTTAATTGTAAATAGTTGAGTCCGAATAGGGCTATGAGTTCAAAATAATATAAAATAACCAATGAAAGAAAAATGAATGGAATATGGCATGTTTAATTTTTTATGTCTAAAAACAGGGGAATGCTAATATATTTGGATGCATTGTTACCTCTACTTAATGTACATCTGTTTATGAGGCATAGATAGGCACTACTTGCATCGAAACACAGAGAACTATGAATATAATCCTGGTAAAAGTAGCAGTTTACACCAAGGACTTGCCAGTACTGGTGGTTATACATTATAATCAGTCAGGAAGGGAACTGAGCTGTGAATTAGCATCAAGGATCACATACAAGAACCAAAGAGGAAAGAGGCTTAACCGTGTATTCAAGATGATAATTAGGCTAATGAGCTAAAGAAGAGAACTAATGGCTAAGGGTCACACAGTTTCTATCTCCTGTGATATGCAACTCTTAAATGTCCCTACTAATAAAAATTATAATGACAAATATATAAAAATTTAATGTTAACAACACAAGTCAGTATCTTAACACAGGACAATAGGTTATAGTAAATCTTGCCAAGTGAGAAGTTAAGAGTACATTTTGTGACATTATTATGAAGAGAAAATAATTATTGCACTGACCTTAAATGTGGCATTTTGTCTACAGACTCTAAAGTGCAAATAAATCTTAACCTACAGTCAGAATTTTTATTATTAGTGATAATATCAGTGATGTCATTTTGAATATATGCATTTACAGATATGTGTATAATATAGGAGAAAACAAATAATTATGTCAATGTTAGGAATCAAGATTTTCAGGGAAAGAGAATCAATGATGTTAAGTTAAAATCCCATGACTTTAAATTTCAATGGTAAATATTAGACAGAACTCATGACTTTTTTTCTCCTCTTATAAAAAAATAAATAGTTCCAAACTGTGTCCACTAAAAAGGCATGGAAGTATGACAAACCAGGAGCAGTGAGCATACAGAATGCCTAAACCATAATTTTCAAATGCTAAAGGGAATCAGAACTCCTTGGGAAAAATGGCTGATTCCACATGTGGTGAGGGAAGTGTTGAGGACAAACCTGCAATATCTCTTTGTGTCAGAAGGTAAAAGAAGTTATCAGGACTAATAGAGTCATGTCAAAAGAAAACAGGAGCCAATATAAAGAGACTCCTTTTAACCAAAGTTAAGACTGCAATTTATTATATCATATTGAACACAAAAAACGTATGTTTCTCATGGTAGGAAGAGGAGTAGAATAAATGAAAAAGATAAACATACCAAGCTCACTGGAAACTTAGATTTTGCTAGGATATCAACTCATTACTTTAAATATTGGCAATTTAAAATAAATAATTAAGAATTTGTCTTATCTGTATTTATAAATTTTATTTTAGTGCAATGACATAGACCTGTAAATAAAGGAATTTGGAAGATTCTAGCTGATGAATACAGATTAAGAAGAGAATTACTGATTTACAATTTTGCAAACACTAATAAACTAGGTTATTTAGGCAATGCTTATTCATAGATTGTAGAACTCTTAGGTGAAATGTTAATGGAGAACTTTATAATGAAGAGAATGAAGCTGGTCAGTCCTCTAACCCACTGATTAATCTCAGCACTATTAAAATTGAAGTAATAAATGTGCCTTCTGATGTGGTACAGTGTTAAAGAGACAGTACCTCCTGTATAGTATTCTTAAGGCTCTTTTCTCAAATATTAAATCTGTATCAAATCAAGTCTTTAGCACCAATTTCTAGTCAACAAGAAATACTGAAAGAAAAGGAACTGATGAGTTCTGTCACACTACAAGGAAGCAGTTAATCATATACAGATAATCTAGAAGACAACTCACTGGTTTAAGTTAGAGGAATGCAAATTTAGAAAGATACTATTCTAGATTCAGAGAGTTAAAAATAACGTAAATGAAGTAACAAATATAGTGAATGGATTTGTTTTGATAATTACTTGAACAGACTAAAATAAAATGATGGATGATTTGAATATGAGCTGGGAATTGATCGTAGCAAAGAATTATTAATTTTGCTAGCTGTGATAATAGAATGGAGGTTATATATCCCCTTCCCTTTTTTAGGTGCATAGTGAAGTAATTACATATAAAACAACATGGTGTCTTGAATTTACTTTAAAATATTAAAGAAAAAAGGGAGGGGTAGAACAGATGAAAAAATTATGGCAAAATATTGATGGGTATTGAAGGTAGAGGACAGATATGAAGTATTGCTGTACTTGTTACATTTTTGTCCATGTGAAATTTTCACAATAAAAAATAATTTTAAAGTACCTTTCAGGAAGCCATCAAGTTGCACGAAAGTAAAACCTGTGTTAAAGGTATGGATTTTAAAAGTTTCGAGTTGAAACACCTTGAGAAAATAAATCGAGTTCCTTAACTTAAACAACAAGTAATCCTTCAAAAACCTGTGCACTTGACTGTGCTGGTGAAACTATAGCAAACCTGGGAAGGTGTCAGAATAGGCCAAACTCTGGGAAATTATTACAATAAATACAGCAGGAAAGTTACTTTATATTATTATGTGTTTTATGAAAAACACATAAAGTGAAGAAATGAATTAAACCCATAGTGTTGATATTTTAGAAAAATTTCAGTTGCATGCTTAGTAACACATTTTGTAATTATTGCATTAGTGTGTGTTTTGTCTGGTATTTAGGGATTTGATGTACTCAAAAGAATCAGTTATGCCACCTTATAATTACAATTTTGTACAAAAATAAAAATAATCAAATTATAATCAATGTTTAAATGCTCAAGAAAAATTGGTTCCTAGAGCTTTATCAGATATACAATTTTAATAAATTGAGCATTAACTTAAGTGCAAATAGTTATGAGTTTTTCACTAGATGCACAAAGGACCTTGGGGATTTATTGAATTAATACACCTAGCATTGCAAAAACACTGAGAGAATTAGTATTTTAAAGAGTTTTAGTTTTTTACTAAAGGAGAGAAATATTCTGCTACCATAAAAATTGAGACATGCTACATTCATTTTATTGGTTAATTTGTTTTCACAGAATTATATCCATTTGTTAGAATTCTAGTATCTTCCCTCCACAGGTTGAGAAGAACATTTTTGCAACTATTGGCATAATTGGTTGTTCAATGTTTGTTTAAAATATATGAAGTTGTGTTTGTATCTTGTTCATGTAGACTGGTATCTCTTTTAGGAAAAAATTGTATTTGCAACATGCACCATTTGGTGGATGGATAATTTTGATGACAATGAAGAAGATGTCATTGAGCTATGTTGGTCGGCAGTATATCTCATGGGATGATATAAGCAATGTTTCTAAACTTATAGGACTTATTTGAAGATATTTTTATTATATTACAATTTTTATTATATTACAGATATTTTCTAGTCACATGTTCTTTTGAAAGAGCTCTGTTACATGATTAAGAGCCTTAAGGACAATACAAAAGAATGTACACTTCTTATCATTAATACACTTACATTTCAGTAATTCTAAAGATTAAATATGGTTTCTCCTACCTTTTCTGAAAAGACACCAACCCACAGCTGCCTGTTTCAGGAGAAACTAATGTCTTCTTAATTCCCACAACTATAACATCTTTTTATTCTGCTGAGGGAACACCAGTCTCAGGCAAATATGTCACACTTCAGATTTCTGTGACAGGCTTCTCTCAGATGCAAACAGCTATCTATGTTTATGCCTTCTGAAGTAAGTTACCCTTTGAGACTAGAGCATATTAGTATGCTTAAACTCAGAAATGTCTCGTGCAAAAATATGAAGTAGAAGAAGTTCATTCATATCCTTCTAATTCCTGCCATCTCCTTTTACTTTTAATCATGCCTGTGCTCGTGTGGTTTCTCATCTTCCTCATAAAACCTATTCTCTGGAAATTTCTAATTAATAATACATTTTCTACTGGAAACATGGCTGTATTTCTTGCTAACTTTCACACACAGGATTCTAATTCTTGAAGTTTCTGTTTCTCCTAGATGTCTGGAGATGGTAGGAAAACATCTTGACTGAAATAACCCTGAGCTGAATTTGGAGATGGAATGTTGGCTATAGGGGAAGAGTTAAGTCTAGCCAGAGAAAAAAGTTTAGTGGAAGCTTGGGTGGGTGATTAGTAGGCCATGATTAGAGAACTGAAGCAATTCCACTTGGCACAAACTTTGGATGAAGTTGCAAGACATAGCCAGGTGAAAAAAAGAGAATATGTCTTAAAGTGACTAATTTAGTAAACTGGAAGTCAGCATAAGATATGAATAAGTGTTACCTCATAATCTAAATTTGCATCAGACTAATTGGGGGTATAAGCCTTATTTTAAGCCCATATAGAAAAATCAAATTTATTGCATTAGAAAAGTTTATCATTTATTGCATTAGAAAAGTTAAAATTCCTAGGTTTTCCTCTGCTACATTTAAAACAGGAAAAAAAATTTACTCCTCCAAATGAATTTTTATGTCACTCTAATTTAGATGTATTTTCTTTTTTAAAACAAATTATATAAACATATAAAGGATAATAGTAATGATGTAATCATAATATTTATTGAGTGCTAGGCATTGTCTCATTAAATCCTACCTGAAACTCCTACAGAGAATGTATCATTATTATCCTCTTCATTTTACAGATGATAAAATGAAATATGTGTAGATACTTAAGTAATTTGGTGAAGGCCACTCAGTTAATAAATGGCAGATCTGGAATACAGGTCTAATTCCAAGGCCATGCCCTTAAGTACCAAGTCTCTTCCCTTTTCTATTTCATATTGAGCATGACAAGCTAGAGGTATAGTCTAGAGCCATGAAATGGCCATCTAGGCTGGATCTACCAGGCCTCATTCCTTGGAGGAATCCCTACCTTACATTCATAGAACCAACAGTTTAGTGGAGAAGGCAGATAACAAACCCAAGTAAGTGTAATCAACTATTACAGGGAACAATTGGGTGCAAGTAAGTCAGAGTGCAGTTCTACTTGATGAAAAGAGTAGAAGTATATAGAAAGAATTCAGAAAGAAGATGAGGCGCAAATTGAGTCCTGCAATCCATGTAGTTGTTTGGCAAACAAGGAGAAAAGGCCTTCTAGGCAGGGGAAACATGTTGAGCAAAAGCACTGTACATTCTAGAACTGCAAATAGTTCCATCTGGTTGAGGCATGGGGAGAATATGGAATAAAATGAAATAAAAAGTTGAGCGAGATCACCTAATAGAAAGCCTTAGATGCCACACGAAGTCACGAGGACACTATGACTCAGGAGGGAAAGATGAACCAGGGGAATCACATGATCAGATTTGCCTTTTTAGAGATCACTAAGCAGGCAGGGTGAAGGAAGTATTTAAAGAAGGCAGGGAGACCTTTTAAGCATTTTTATCATAATTTAAGCCTTTAATTAGCATTCAGAGTTAATAGAGATATTTTTCCAAATTCCTGGCCAGAGTATAGTAAGTGATTGATATGTTTTTAATTAAGCACTCTTAAGCACACTTTCAATATTAATCTATCTATATCTACTATATTTTCTATAAAAAACAAAAACAATGATAAAAATGTCATCCTACTGCAATTTTTCATTTAAAATCACAATTTCATCAGAAAGAAAAAAATAATAGACCAGAACTACAAAAATATGTCAGATCTCAGACTGGAAAGAAAATGAACCATCTGTGAAAACAAATTATTTCCACTTGATTGATTTGCTCTGTGATTACAAGATTACAGAGAACTTTTTATCTAAAGGTTTAGATATAATATCTAGTCAAGAAATAGAAGTAATGATGTTTTATTCTTATGACAAAGTATAGGGCCATTAATACATGCTGACCTCCTTGTGGGCAGGTTTTAAAAAATTCAGATATACTAATACTAATTGTAACCATGGTGATACTAATGATATTGGTAACTACAATTTATTAAGTCCCAACTGCAAACTTGATGTTTCATGTATATTATTTCATTTAAGCCTTATACCAATTCTGTGAAGCGGACAGACATCATTATTGTCATTGTAGGGATAAGACAATTAAGACATAAATAATTTATCCAAAATCACATAATAAGTAGTACAGCAGGGATTTAAACTCAAAAGAAATGTGTCATAGCAGCTCATGTTCATCTTTTTTTTTTTCTGACATGAACAGTTTTTATTGCTCCAAGAATTAGGGTTTATCAGAAAAATTTTTAATTTTATTTATTTAGTGGGCACTTAATCGTAGACATTTATTGCAGGCTTAAAAGAGTAGTGATTTGTGTGGACAAAGAGTTTTGAAACATTATTTCTTTTTCAGTCTGACATAGTAAGTCTTATTCCTGAGCCAAGAACTATTTAACTATAAATCAAGGAATTCAAAGAATTATTGGACGGTGTGACTAAGTTTTAGAAAAGTGGTGGAAATTTTCAAAATGTCAAATTAGTGAAGAATTGTAGATAAGGAGAAAGAAAGGGACAGACAAGAGAAAAGAAAAAGGACTTCACTGGTGGTGGGGCTGGGGCAACAGCAGAATGTCCAGGTTTGATGGAAGTAAGTTCAATACCCACGAGAGAGGACTATCTGTTCTCTCCTGTAAAGTCCATTTTCAGGGACAGACTAAAGTCTTCCTCAAGACCTTTGTTAGCTTTCCGCAGGCCCCAAAAGAAATTTGGAAATTTATTTCCTCTTCTTCATGCCTCTGAGGACCCAGATTGAAGCACTGAAGGTAGGTCTGGAGCTTATGTTTGCTCTTGAGGCCCACCGGGTAGAGGACATAGTATAGATTGTGAGCCTTTTGTGTGACCCTCAGTCCCTTGCTCTGGGATTCCCTTTCTTTTCCCAGGTCCCTGGCCTTTTCAATCCCCATTATGCTACTCAGTGTGCCCAGATAGCTGCTGGGGCATTGGGGCACTCTGCTGGCAGACTTGTGTCATGGGTAGTGGGCTCTGGAACCAGTAGAAGCTCATGTTCTTAACCATTAAACTAATACCTATAATCTACCTTTCTCTCAGACTGGTACATGATAGGGAGTTAATGTTCAATAAAAGTCTGTCTTTTAAATAAATAACATAAGTAAATATATGTGAACAAAACTTATAGACCCTAGAGGACTTGCTTTAAAAGTTGAGAAACAATGGAAATGAGAATGATAGGTAATTAACAGAATAAAATTCTGCATAAAGAGGTGATTGTAAATTAAAAAATCTAAATCTAAAAAGGTAGATAAATGAGTAGTATAAAGGGCTGATTTTCAGACACTTGGAAAAGTAAGGCTGAATAGAAAGAAAAATGAAATGGGAAGGTACATATTCAAGAAAAGAATAAGAGAAGAGAAATAAGAGGAAGATTTGTATGTGGTGGGAACTGTAATTGCCTCAGGTACAATTCAATGTTAGAATAACTGTCAATTATTTTCCCCTTCAAACTGAAATTATTTCTACTTTGAACTTCTGTATTGTTTAAGCAGCACTTTTTACAAAACTGAGCTTATATGAAATTAAGCTTAACTTCCCCATATTATTCAGAATATGCTAACTGCTATAATGAATTACCTCTAATTTCAGTGGTATAAACAACCAAAATTTAATTCTTGCTCATTTTCCAGCATGTTGGCATGCAAGAAAGAGACTGTTCCATGCATTCAGAGACTCAGGCTTATTCCATTTAGTGTAACCACTATCCCATAGGGCTTCAGAAGCCTCAACTGGATCCTCCACATCCAGTCAACAATTTAAGGAAAAAAAGGAATGAGGATATATACATAAGGTTTTAGTGGCTAAGTATGGACGTGGTATGCATCACCTCTGCCCACATTCCACTAGACAAACTCAGTCCTATGGTCCATCTAACTGTAAGGGAGCTCTGATAGTAGCTTAGTGATATACTAAAGAAGGAGAAGAAAGATTGGTGAACAATCAGTCAGTCACTTCCATACTCCCCAACTGTATTATTAGCTCTTAAGAAAAATAAATAGTACATTAAGTCCTCACTTAATGCCATTGATGCAAAACGATGTATAATAAAACCAATTTTACCATAGGCTAATTGATATAAACAAGAGTTAAGTTTCTACAAATGTTAAAAGAGTTAACATTTCATCAATGTTATAGAGAAATGATTTTGAATGACATGACATTATTTGAAGGCCTGATGTGTGTTATAGTTATTTGTATGCCCTGTAACACTTAAGAATGTAATGGACTCAACTTTTGTTGAATAACTGTATGAACTCTCTAGCTTACTCCTTACCTTCAGGATTGTTTAAATACCTTTATGGGCTTCAGGCACTCTTACTTCAGAAGTCCAAACCTATATCATATCAAAATATCCGAATATACTCACATGCCATATTAAATATAATTTTACCAATAAGATTTGGAAAACATTACAAATTCTGATTTTGAAATTATTTGGCTACTGTCAAATGGCAAAATTGATTAAAAAAAAATTTATTACATTGAAGGTAAACATCAAAGCTTGATAGGCAAAATAAAATGTATTATTAGTAAATTCAAAGAAAAGTGTACAGGTTGGAAATACCTGTTAACAACATGCAAAATAAGAAGAAGGAAATTGAAAACTGTAGTGTTCTTGCTATCACAAGAAGAGTGAACCAAGTGCCCTGTTGGATTTTGACCAAATGAAAGACAGGAATAAGAACTAAGAATAAGCTAGTTAATCACCCCTTCTGGCTACCTTGATAACTAAACCCTATATCATGATAATGTTACTATAATGAGAAATGCTCTCATAAAAATAACAAAATTAATAATTCAAAATGAAACTCCACATAAACCACCTCCATCCCCCCTCCCCACCAATCTGGAGGGAAGATCTCGACTTTTGGAAGGGGTTTATGCAGCAAAGGATAAGGGTGAGAATTTGGGATATTATATAGGCCTGCAGGTTTAGAAACTTGGCTGCTAATGACGTTGTATTATCAATGTTCATCCATCCACGTTACACTACTTGTCTTGACTGATACCCTCATTATCAGGAAGGAAACCCTTTAGGAGGTGGTAGAAGACAGTAAGAGTTTTAAGTAATTTATTTGCATGAGTTTTGATTTCTTCACAATAATTGTATATGCTAGAGAATTCTTTTTCTTTTTTTGCTTAAAAAATTTTTTATTTGAAACATTTTCAAATACACGTGAATTATAGAAAATAGTGTAATAACCTCCAAATACTCATTCCCTACATTCAATAATTATCCAGGATTTTTAAGCAATTCCTTTTAACAGTTTCACTTTGGATTATTTTGGTTAACTAATAAAGCAAAATGATATGTGTATACTGTTATTTGTTATTTTATCATTTTTATCATTTTATTATTTTAGCCATTACCTATTTACTCTTGCAATTAAAGTGACAATTTATCTCACTTGTATGACCCTAACCTCTACTGCTGATAAACAAGATATTTACAAAGACTCAGTGCATACCCCTATGAAGTACTTATTAATTGTAAAGAAAGTGTAATTTTTTGATAGAATAAGACCAGTGAACTGCATATATATTAGCCCATTGCTGCACTTCTTCTTCTTTTGGGAAATGAGTTCCTTGGTCAGAAGCATTGTGAGGGACAACACGATGATAACTAGAAAAGAATTCTGTGAGCTAAGAGATGGTGGTGCTGGAAAGGTATAAGGAAGACAAATCTATTTCCAGGATAAGTATCAAATCACTGAGCCCTCCATGATTAAGGGGTACAATGTAATCAGCCTGCCAACAGGTGGCTGGCCAATCTTCTCAGGGAACAATGTCATATCTGGGGCCCCATGATAAGCACTGCTGTTATAAGGATGGAAATCCTTAAATGAGAAAGTCTAACCTAAACATTGCTTTCAATTATAAAGACAATGTTTGTGAGTAAAGTCAACATGTTATAATTACATGTCATGCTTGGTACTAGGTTTGCACTGAAGTGCCAAGTGCAATTGGGTTTGCACTGAAGCGTAGCATGTGAAGAGAGGAACATTTCTTCTCCTGTGTCAGTTCATGGATGGAAACCAAGGGCATTCTTTCAGAGGCTGTTCTTTGACAGATAAGTTAAATTATACAAATATATATTTATATAGTCACAAATATATAACTAAATATAAATATATAAATAAAAATGTATTTTTATATATAAGTTCTACCAGGTGCAAGACTCTGTGCTGGTTCTTACTTTATTTAGGAGCTCTTGCCTTAAGGGCTTTATATTTAGCAGCCAGTTATTACTTTTGCCTGAATCAAGTTTTTACATATACTATAAATATAAAAATGATAATTTTCTAACTCCATTGTTTCTTCTGTATTTATTAGCTGGTTAGTCTATTGTAAATAACAACTTTTCCTTCTCATCTATCTATATAATCATCATTATGGAGTCATGGATTCATATTTTATTCAGTGGTTTATTGTATTTAGTTGATGCTTAAATAACTCCACATGTTGCCAGTGGTCACTTCTTTAAAGTGGTTCCTGATCCTTTTATGATGTCCTCATATTTTTGAGCACTTCCTTATTTTCCAAGGTGCTTTGGACTCTTTTAGTGTGGAAAGGTATTTAGAAATAGATATTTGCATGTTAGTTGTGCTCCTTGCTAATAGATTTCCTTTCTTCCTTTCAGCAAAGAAAACTAGAAAACACACAGTCGCTTCCCATTACACACACACACACACACACACACACACGCACACACACACACACTGAGATTTCCCATTCCAGTTTAAACTTGTAGGGTTCTTTCTTTACAACCCTTTTTCTGTTTGTATCTCTCTTCTGCAGTGAAAAACCCTCATTTATAACATCAATGTTTACTTAATTTTCTGTTCTACAATACACAAAAAGTTTCAGAATTGCTATACCACTATGAAAAGCAAATTTATTAAGAAGAGTTCAATTTTTTTTCAATTTTTTATTTAGATTATGGACATGTAATTAAACTGCTTACAAAAGTTCAAAAGTTACTTAGATATCTTTTTTTAATTCTTCAGCCTCCTTACCAAAATTTGAGGTCTAATTCCTACTCTTTTGTTAGCTTAAATGTCAGTTTCTAGTGGATGACTTCCTAAACTCTCCGTGTTAGATTAGGTCTCTTCGTTAGATGGTCACAAAGAGTCCTTTGCTTTCTTGTATAGAACTTTTTAAAAATCTTTATTGTTTTTTACTGGCTGTTTCCCCTAATATGCTATAAGTTTCAAAAGGATAAAGATAATGTCTCTCTTATCACCTCTTATTCCCCTCTGAACTCATAGTAGGTGTTAAATAAGTATTTGTTGGATAAGTGAATTACATCTAATAGTTGCTTACAGAGCTCAGAAATAGGAGAAATTATGAAAGATTGTTTATTATCTTCTTTTCTCCTCTCACCATTCCACCCTTTTCCTATCTTCTTCCAGAGGCAGAGATGTTTTCAGTTTAGATTACAAATATTTGTTGAGAACGTTTATTAAGCACCTAATGCACATTTTCTGGGCCCTGAAATATATGTCATTCATGATATTAAGATCTAGTGCCAAAACGTATCGGCTAATGACAAGAAATCCACTGGGGTTGCTCGAAGACCCCAGAAGAATTGGGGCAGATGGATTTCTACATTTATCTGGCTTAAAGGGTAGATGTTCCTGTTTGACAAATGATCAGTACATTTCCATATTTATTTTTGAAGATATTTCTATTAAGTATGCTTTCTCTTTAGTAATTAAATGTAAAAACCTCTCAGTTAAGTGTCTGAGTTAGGTTCTGCATATGCATGTGAAAATCCATTACTGACAGGATTACAGTGAAAATAATTGTAAATAATTTTTTTAAGGTAGGCCTAGAGTTATGTGACTTCTAATTTGGACTCTCCAGATGAAAACCACATGACCCATGATTAAATTGAATTTTTCATTATATGCTAAAAAACTATTAGAAATAAAGCAGTTTGAATGTTTCCTTCACAAGAAATTTAAATGAAGTATGAACGAAATTAATATGAAGTGATTTTGTCATATACTTTTCCTTCCTTTGTTCCTGGTAGATCCCAAGAATCCTGTATCGTTTTTCTTCACACCCTAAACAAGATCATTTCTTGTTTCTGTTCAATTCTCAACACTCAGTTGAAATAATTTTGTTACTTCACCTTACTACCTGGAGAAAATTCAAGGATAATCAAATAAAGAATACAAAAAGAGACACTGTGGTGTCATGGAGAAGTCCGGGCCTTGAACCTAGAAAGGCTGGTCTCTACATCTCATCTCTACTAGTTGGAAAGCCTTGGATAAAGCTGATGTTTCTAAGTCTATTTTCTTCATGACTAAAATGATGGTCCTGAAGGATTTAAAATTACATGTAATAATGTCTCTCACACTGTGCCTGGTGCAAAGAGCGTTTAAGTAATTTGTACTTACTATGTGTGAGTTCTTTACCTTCTCTCTACCCACAGGCAATTATGAATATCTATTATGTGTTCTCTGGACTAGGCGGGATACAAATTAATTTTAAGATACAGTCCCTATTGCGTAAAAGGACATGACAGGCAGGTTAAGCAGGGTTGAACTTGGAATTACTCTGAATTACTGGAATGGGAGAAAGTTAATTGCAAATCTAGGTGGGAAGAAGGATAGCCACAACTGTTAGCAGATAGCAGAACAGTTTGGCAGAGTCCTCTGGAGAATTCCGCATACAAGGGATCCAGTGGGTACAATATGTGATCCAAAAGATGGGAAGAGCCCACAAACTCCAGGAGTAGGTGCTATTTTTAGAGGCAAGCTCGTGAACCAAACCAGTCATATCTTTCCACGGATACAAAGTTGATTGTCATTGTGTTAGGCTGTGGGGTAAAACTCAAATTTCTGATAGAGATGGGTGTAAAAAATGAAGGACCTTGGTCTTGCAAAGTCTGAGGTCCTCGATAAGTTTATCAAGAGAGGGTTTCAGGAGTCAGAAACGAGGGAGGAACTAGTTAGCAGAGCTGGGATGCAGAGGTAGACTGAGTCTCAAGAATTATATAAAATACTTGTTTCAAGGCTAGATCAGGAAAGTGATAAGTATGATTAGATGGTGAAATAATACAAAGGATTGGATTACCATATCAGATACATGAATCAGATATTTTGGCTAAGTTTTACTAAATAGTTTTGGGACACAAGTAATCACGAGACAGGTGGGGCAGGGAGAGATCTGTAATAGTCAACGCACCTTACTGGGCTTTTTTAAAATTTTTTCCTGCATCAGGATGTTCCCTGGTCCAGATTAATATGTGAGGTTTCCAGTGAAATATACAGTTAAGTCTCTTATGGAGGAAGAGTTTTTTGGACCATGAAACATCTCCATTTTATGTACTGAGATAGTTAAATAGTTCACATGACGTTTTCCAAGAAGTTATGTCTATAAATCCATAGATTCCAGATATGTTTACTATAAATAATTTTATAACAGGTATATCCTACTATAAGGATGAAGACTTTCCTGCTAGCAAATACCATTAGTTTGCTTGGAGTCATTAGCCTTAGCATGTTTTATAAGGCTATTTGACTAGGTCTTCTTTTTTTCTTTTCTGGAGATGTTCTCTGCCAATGGGAGAAAATAAGTTGCAAATCTTCAATTAAACTATTTATTTCTGAAATGGTGAGACTCAGAAACCTGGAATCAAGCCAAATTCCCACCTTCCTGAAATCTGGAGTTTGATTTAAGGACAGAACTAGCAAGTTGGAAGAACGCAGAACTGGGGAAAAACTCATGGAGCTTTTGTGCTTATTCCCATACTCAGTGAACAAATATACTCCATATCATTATGGATTAAAAAGGATAAATGGACATATAAGAGATAAAAAGTACCTTGAGTATATGGATAAAGAAAGATCAGGTGAGTGAAGTAACCAGGGCAGGCTTTGTGACCTTTATTTTCCTTCTCTTTTAATTTCTCTCATCCTCTGATGGAGTGAGGATAATTTCTGCATTCCACTAATGAGTAAAGTTCTGTCCATAAAGTCAAGACTCATTCAGTGCAAAGTCCAAAATAGAAGTATGAAAGGTAGAAGAGGAATTAACTATGAGAGAAGATATTAATAGGTAGGTGATTTGTGTGTCTTAAACAGGCTTGACTGAGTTTATCATTGACATATGGCCCACTGTCAAGCCTGAGCCCACTCTTAGTAACATCTCACACCAGTTGGAAATATTCTATAGGGTGATCATAATTCCTCAGTCATGGCTTCTTGTAAAGTATTTAACATCCAAACAAATGCAAACAGATTAATTTTTGTTTATAATTTGTATGTTTATGTTTGAAGTTTCTTACCTGTTCAGTCTTTGCCTATAGTTAACAGCTGAACAAGAACTAGTGATCCTATAATATACCTTTAAAAAAAGGTACAGAAAGGGAAGAAAGTTTGGCAAGACAAAGTTGATCATATTATTAACTGACAGTTACTGCTTTGAGCCCGGCTGGCTTTGCATCTTTCAACATGATGGGCTCTGCTAGTACCTTGCACCAAGATATTGAGCAGAACTTGTAAAGATGGGCCACAGGATATTTAGAGCTGATAATATCAAGGAAGAAGAAATGTGCATGGAGGGATCCTACAGCTTCTCTGAGTTTTCAGGTAAATAATGTGAGCAGTGAATCATCTGTTAAGTTGCAACATTTCATCTACTGTTGTCTTGAAGTATTATTTAAATATGTTCTATTTTCTACATTTTCATGCTTATTTTTCTTGCTAAATGAATTTTAAGTTTCTAGAGAGCACAACCAGTGTAGGTGCTCAATATATGTTTCTTGGTTTAATTTGCAGGCTTATGGGACAGGAAAAATATTTTTTAAATTAGTCTCTTTGGCATTCTCTCTCTGCTGAGGCACCTTTAAGAATCTGAAAAGACAGGCCCAATACATTCATAACAGATAATTTAAATTTTCCGTTGATGGGTATTCATTATTTCCAGCTTCATTTTAAGAGCCTATACAATAGTTCAAAAATAACATTAAGCTTAATGGGAAAGAAAGAAAAAGACAGAACATTAAAATGGAATTAAATTACAATCAGATGAAATTCTTGAGTATAGTTTGAAATGGATTTTAGGAGAAAGGGTTGAAAATTTTATAGCCTTTAAATAGGCTTTAATTTTTTATTTCTAATCTATTGTCATATTTCCAAGAAAATTTTAGGTTCTTCACTAATATTACAGATACTATCCATGTCAGTCAGGTTTCAATCAGAAAAATAGATGCTATTTTAAGTACTCCCACTGGGGTGTCAAAGTGGGTGATTTTCTGGAGTTTGTCCAGTGGCCTCTGCTAGCCTCCTGCATCTGCTCACACTCCCACTGGCGTGTCAAAGTGGGTGATTTTCTGGAGTTTGTCCAATGGCCTCTGCTAGCCTCCTGCATCTGCTCACATTGCCAGCAGAGACTACTGGCTTCTCTACCACCTTCCAAATCAGCCTAAGTGCTTCTCATCTCCAGACTCTGACTCAGATTGTTACGGATTCTGGGAAATGTAGTTTTGACGTCTTATCTGTGATGGAGAGATGTAGAAAGGAGTGGGCAGTGATGCTCAGTAGATCACAGATCATCTTGCGAACTATCTGTTCAGCATTTACATATTTTTAAAGCAGTTATAATACACAATTGGTATATTAATATTTATGTATTTGCTTCAAAGATACAATGAACTTCAGATAGAAACCAGACATTTTTAGATATATTTAAAGAAATTTGAAAATTAACTCCCAGTCTCATAGTTGGGAGTAGCACGCTGGGGAAAAACTTATTGTATCTCATTATTATCCAGTCTGGTGAAGACACTATGGAACATTCTTTGCTTTTGCTCTATTTGCTAAAAGTTCTATGAACAATGGTGAACTAAGTTTTCTTATTTTTTAGTATCACAAACGTGACTGCAGGATAATAATGGAGGGGCCATTGTTGTTATATTTTCTTTGTTAGGTAAAAGTTAAGAATGATGGATATAAAGGGCACTTACTACAATTAACAATGTCATTGTCAAGTCAAGGGATTTTAGAAAACAATTGGTAGTTGATTTGTAAACTTAACAATGTGCTTATTTTTGCTATGAATATAATTATTAATTATTGACTTTTAGAACACTTTCTACTTAGCCTGGCATGTGCTTTATGTGTGCAATTTAAAAAAAAAATGATGATCTGCATTAAGCATTAATATTTTCATTTTATGGATAAGGACCATAGAGATTAACATCACTGACAGTAAGTGATACAGCCAGGAATTAAACCTATCGGAACCCTGCTTTTAACTAATTACATGAGCATTTATAGTTAAGAGGAACCTTAGAAAGAGCTAGTCTAAACTATGAATTTTGTACTTTAGTAAACTAAAAGCTGAAGAGCTGAAGAGCTGAAGAGCTGAAGAGCTGAAGCAGCTTGCCTTTGGTTATACTGCTAATTGCAGAATTGTGGTTATGACCTAGATACAACAGCCAGACCAGGCTAACGTTAGCTGCAGTAACAAGTGGGCTAAAATCTTAGTGACCCTAATACAACTAAAGTTTGTTTCTTTTATAAAGTCTAGTAGAGGTCAAATAGTCCCACTCTGTGGAACACATAGCAGCCACTCACTTTTTACTACCTGGGACTGAAAGTGACACATTAGGTTTCACTAGAGAGAATTAATCAAATGATCTCAACCTAACTGCCAGGATAACTGAGAAATATGGTCTTCTTACAGGTGTGGTGAAGACCCAACATTGTCCCTGTCATAGCAGGAGTCCTGATACCCAGTCACATACTTTTATCATAACATTAGCCTGCCTCTCACCTCAGACACTCTCCACTTTGAAACTAGTTTGATATTCTGCAATAACAGTATTCTTAGGTAAAGCATATTTGTTTCCATAAAGCTAGTCATTCTGGTCATTATTTTTCTTACTATAAAAATATTAACTGTAGCTGATTATACTGGAGTATAAATTATTTTTAAAAATTTTCATTTGACATAAATATCAAAACATATATAAAACATTCAACATAAGCCCTGTTTCTAAATAGGGGACTCATCAGGCCTCGAATAACTCAGGTTTTGAAATTATTTCTTCTAGTTTTACAATTCAAATAGGCACTGTATACATTTCATAATCTACACTCTCTTGAAAAGAGTTACTCTACAGCTTTAGCTGAATGATCTTAGATGAAATAGCTATAGACATATGTCATAATAAAAGGAGAGTTTGGCCATGAATTGACATTCTTTATGTTATCCTGCTGAGAAAAACTGTACAAAAGCTAAACAATACATTTGGTATATGAAGTGTAATGAATAGAAGATATATAATGATAAAAAAAACTCAAATATGTATTAGTAATTAAACAAAGAGGAGATGTGGATCAAGCTCTATACTGACACCCAAGAATCATAAAATATTGTTAGCCGAAGTGTGTAGTACAGGGTTAACTCAGTGGACTTGCTATGCTCAAGCTCTGCACATTCCAGAGAAAGGACTGCCCCTTGACTAGCTCCAGGGAGACAGCCTCTGATTCCTTGGAACATCCTTCCTGAAAAGAGTATCTTTGTATACCTGAGAATTTGGAACACACAAGATAATTTATGCTAACAATGAGAGTCATGGAATGTCTGTTTTTGTTCTCCTGGACCCTGGGCCATGCTATATGAGTTTGATCTCTGTGGGGTGGGGAGCAAGGTTGGAGATGGAATACGTAGGTCAGTCATGTAAGCATAGAGTGTTTATATGGCTAATTTCCAACAAAAAACACAGGGCAACGAGGCTCTAGTGAGCATCTCTCATTGACCATACATCATACATGTTGTCACACATTGTTCCTGGGAGAATTAAGTACTATATGTAGAACTCTAACAGGAGAGGATAACTGGAAGCTCATGCCTGGTTAATCCTGGACTCTGGCTTATGCATCTTGGTTTGCTGATTTTAATCTGTATCCTTTCACTGTAATAATTGTAACTGTGAATATAACAGCTTTCAGAATTCTGTGAGTTCTTCTAGAAAATCATCGAACTGAGAGTAGTCTTGGGGTCCCCTAAAACACAAGATAAATAAGAATTTATGAACAGAAAATAATTTTCAGTAGACTTATGACAAATTAAGTGTCATAATACTATATGAAACATTTGTTAAATGTTACCATTTATGAAAATTTACTATAATTTACTCTGTTATATGAATTCAAGAGTACAAACTATAGAGGTAGAGCAAAGTTTCATGGAAGAAGAGTCAAGATTTTGAGCTGGATATGGAGGGCTCAGAAATAGAAGACAGAACAGGGTAAGGAAAATACAATCCAGGGTAAGAGGGCAGTAAGCAGAACACTGGCCTAAGTGTGAATTTGAGAATGTATGTAAGAATTATTACTGGAAATGTAGGCTAGGGCTAAATTGTAGGGTTTTAATATTGCTGTTGTTCACCATAAAACTATAAGCTAAACTTTCAGTAAATTAAGCTGATCAAATTCCAGAAAGTTTCTGGATAGAGAGGGTTCCCTGTAGGAGGTCTCTATATGCTGCTAAATTCTAATCATAAAGTGAGTCTTACTGCCAGAAAAAAAATGTCACTATAATAATAACCTAGTGGGGTTCCACATATATCCTCTTACAAAGATATCCTCATCAAATTTGCACAATTTATAACTGCAAAATTGAATTGTTTTCAGCCAGAAATTGTAAGTCCCACCTGTCATCTGAAAATCCAGCTGTGTTCTTTTTGGATTGTTGTTAACAAAGATTTTGCAGTCAGAATTTAGCTGACAATTTTGGTAATGATCTATGATGCAAAACACCAGCTTCCCTGTGGCTTCACTGGCCCTAAAGCCCCCAAAACCGCTGTTGTCAGGAAGACACACTGGTATTACTTTTGTGGTTAGTCACCAAGTGCCCTGAATGCATGCCACTTTCTTTGAAAGTCAGTTGTGAGGGATAGGGTCGGAGTGGGATTTATAAGGAGAAGATGTCAAGTTTATGCAAAGGTTTACAGAAAGGACTGAAACCTCGTGTACGTGTGAAAAGGTTGTAACTGTGGACAGGGCATGCCACATCTTTATTTCTTTAACAAAATATTATGCCAACCAGCCCATTTCCTTTTCCCTTAGCCATATAAAGACAATGTTGGGAGAATGGCTTGTTTTTGTTCCAAGTATATTTCTTCCATAAGGAATGGGAAATGGAGGCACTCTACAGTTGATGGTCCTTAGTTTGGTTCAACACAAAATTCTGGCTCTCCAGCCACATTATTGTTCAGACTAGTTTTTCTCACAGCTACATACTGTCTTTCATATTAAAAAATCTATACTTAAATTATATGAAAACTTTTCCAGTTTGTTCTTAATATCTATTAGACATGAGCTTGTAGTTTGACTAAAATTGAACCATTTATTCCTTTTTCTCCAAAATAGTATGATTTCCATGTACCCTTTATCTCTATGTTACTAGTATCCACCTAGACTCAGAAGTCAAAACCGAAATAATTCTGACTTTTCCTGCTCCTCCCCTCTTTTCTTCTAAACATCAATACCGGGATAACTTACTTCCTGAAAACTTCACCATCTTGTCTACTTTTTATCTCTTCGTTTTACTATTTCTTAGTTTAGACCATTATTTTTCATATGAATTGTGAAATAACTTATTGGCTGGTTCCTCTGTTTCTCATTGTCTATCTCCTAATTCATTTTCTTTTTGAAAATTTATCATGAAATATTGTACTAAAGTTTCAGAATAAAGAGAAAGAGATACATGATTGTTAAAGAAGATCTTGCCTGGAAGTTTCTCTCTCTTCCCTATCCTGTTCAGTTCTAGAAAGGAGCTAGGAGTGGGAAGAGGTAGAATAAGGAAAGAAAGAAGCAAGCCTACACTAGAGTGAGAAGAAAACTTTAATTGGTCATTTTGGGATGGAGAAGGGAACTCTAATATAGACATGTTAATTTTGAGATGTATATTGGGCATTTAGGTGGAGATGTTGAATAGGTGGTTGGATTTATGAATCTAAAATTTAAGGCTGAGGGGTGATGACTGTTACCACTTATATTCAATACAGTACTGAAAGTCTTAGCTAGAGCATTTAGGCAAGGGAAAAAAAGGCATCAAAATTGGAAACAAAGAAGTTAAATTGTCTCTGTTTACAGATAATGTTATCTTATATATAGAAAAACACTGAAGACTACACCTCCCCCCAAAAAACTGCTAGAACTAATAAACAAATTTACTAAAGCTATAGGATTCTAAATTAACATGCAAAAATTAGTTATGTTTCTATACACTAACAATGAACTATCTGAAAAATAAAGAAAACAATCTCATTTATAATAACATCAAAACAGTAAAATACTTAGGAATAAATTTAACCAAGGAAATTTAAGTTCTCTACACTGAAAACTATGCGAAATGATGAAAAATATTGAAGACACAAATAAATGGAAAGATAGCCCATGTTCATGGATCAGAAGAAATAATATTGTTTAAATGTCTGTACTATCCAAAGCCATCTCTAGAGTCAATGCAATGCCTATCAATATTCTAATGGCATTTTCCATAGAAATAGAAAAACAATCTTAAATTTGTATGGAACCCCCGCTCCCTCCAAAAAATCCCAAATAGTCAAAGCAATAAAGAAAAAAGAACAAAACTTGGAGGTAGAGTATCATCTTTCCTTATTTTAAACTAAATTACAAAATTTATAAAAACTATGGTACTGACATAAAAACAGACACATCGACCAATGGAACAGAATAAAGAGCCCAGAAATAAACCTATGCATATAGAGTTAGCAAATCTTTGACAAAGGTGCCAAGAACACAAAATGAGGAAAGGAAAGTCTCTTCAATAAATGGTGTTGGGAAAACTGGATATCCACATGCAGAAGAATGAAATCTTACACCACACACAAAAATTAACTCAAAATGCATTAAAAACTTAAATGTAAGACCCGAAACTATAAAATTAGAAGAAAACATGGGGAAAAAGCTTCTTGACATTGGTCTTGACAATGATATTTTTGGCTATGACACCAAACACAAAAAAATAAGTCAGACTACATTAAACAAAAAAGCTTTTGCACAGCGAAGAAAACAATCAAGAAAATGAAAAGCCAAGCTACTGAATGGGAGAAAATACTTTTATGTATATATATGTATATATATATATATACACATACATACATACACATACACACACACACACACTATATATATATATATATATATATATATATATATATATATATAATATATATATGTATATCGTAAGGAATTAATATCCAAAATATGTAAAGAACTCATACAATTAATATCCAAAATATGTAAAGAACTCATAGCAAAATAATAATAATAGCCCAATTAAAAATGGGCTAAGGACCGAAATAGACTTTTTTTTCAAAGAAGACATAGAAATGGCCAAAAAGTACATGAAAAGGTGATCAACATCACTAATTATCAGGGAAATGTAAGTCAAAACCACAATGAGATACACTTCACACCCGTTAAAATGCTGTTATCAAAAACACAAGACATAAATGTTGGCGAGGATTTGGAGAAAAGGGAATCCGTATGTACTGTTCGTGGGAATGTAGATCGGTGCAGCCATTATGGAAAACAGTATGGAGTTTCCTAAAAAAATTAAAAATAGAAAATTACCATTATATTTCTGGGTATATATCTGAAGGAAACAAAATCAATATCTCAAAGAGATATCTGCACCCTATGTTTATCACAGTATTACTCACAATAGCCAAGAAACATCTTAATAAAAAAAAAATGTAATAATAGAATACTATTCAGTCATAAAAAAGAAGGAAATCTTGTTAGTTGTGAGAACATGGATGAAACTTGAAAGTATTGTGCTAAGTAAAATAAACCAGACAGAAAATGACAAATACAGCAGAATCTCACTTATATGTGGAATCTAAAAAGTTGAAGTCATAGAAACAGAAAATAGCAGTTGCCAGAGCCTGGGGTTTGTGGAAAATGAGGAGATGTTGGTTAAAGGGTACAAAATTTCAGTTATAAGATGAATAAGTTCTGGAATGTACAGCATGGTGACTGTAGTTAATAATACTATATTGCATGCTTGAAGTTTATTATGAGAGTAAATCTTAAATGTTCTCACCGCATATACAAAAAAAGGTAATGTGATATGAAGGATATGTTAAATAACTATTGTGGTAATCATTTCACGATATATATATTCATATATCAAATCATCATGTATACACCTTAAGTTTATACAGTTTTATTTTTTAATTGCAATAAATATGGTGACAGTGTAAGTAAAAGATAAATCCCCTCCCCCCAAAAAAGAGAAAAATGAAATAAAGTAAAATAGAATTTAAGGCTAGAGATATAGATTTGGGAGTCTTCAGGATATTAGTTGTATCAAAAACCATGAGGTTAGATGAGATTACGAGAGACTGAGTGTAAACAGAAAAAAAATAGGAGGTTCAAAGACTGAAACTTGAAGCCTTCCAATATTTAGATGATGGGTCAAAGAAAAAACAACAAAGGAGATGTAGAGTGCTTCCAGAAATGTAGAAGGAAAACCAGGCTAGTGTCGTGTTCTGGAAGCCAAGTGAAGAATGTTTCAAGGAGGGGGACTGATGACCTCTGTGAAATTGTGGTGAAGGGGTTAAGAACTAACCATTGTATTTAGCAACATAAAGCTTGTTTATCTTCTTTCAATTTCAGTGAAGTAGTAGGGGTAAAGGCCAAATATGAATAGACTTTATAGAGAACAGGAAGTTGAGTCATTGAGGGCAGAAGGAAGAGACAAGGAGAGGAGTTTTGCTCTAAAAGAGAATGGGGTGGTTTCTGGAGTGGACTGTAAGAGGATTTTTAAAATAGATGTTTACGTGCCACTGAGCAAGAGAAAATCGATGACACAGGAAAGAGAGACTGAAGCAATGTTCTCGAGTAAGCAAAAGAGGATTGCATCTGGTGCACAAGTGGAGGGGTTGGATTTATCTAAGAGTTCTTCCAAATTAACCAGAGAGAAGACAAAGTATACGGGCACAAATGTTGATGGGTGGGTAGATGTAGTGACAGGAGCTTGAGTGTAAGTTCCCTCTGATTCTTCAGTTTTTTTCAGGAAAATAGAAAGCAAGATCATCAGCTGGGAGAGAAGTATTGAAAACTTTGAAAATTCCCCTTCTCATCAACCTATGTAAAATTTAGCCCCCTGAGCACTTATCACTAGCATGCTATATATTTTGCTTAGTTTTTAGACTCCCCACCAGAATGTGAACTACATGAGATTTTCTCTCTGACATTCAATATTAATTTATTTTAGTTTCAGGTATACAGCATAATGGTTAGATATTTGTATAACTTACAAAATTATCCCCCTGACTAGTCTAGTACCCACCTGGCACTATACATAGTTATTACAGTATTATCGACTATATATATCCTACGCTGTACTTTATACTCCATGACTATTGAAAAAAAAATTTTTAACGGGGAGAAGGTAAAGGGGAATAAGAGGTTCAAATTTCCGGTTATAAAATAAATAAGTCATGGGGATATAATGTACAGTGTAGGGAATATAGTCTACAATATTATGACAATATCATATGATGTCAGATGATTACTAGGCTTATCATGGTGATCACTTCTTTAGGTATATAAGTGTTGAATAACTATGGTGTACACATGAAACTAATATAATATTGTATGTTAGGTATATTTTAATAAAAATCTTTTAAAAATAAAGTAGATAAAATAAAATCATAATGCTTTAATTAAAAAGAGATTTTCTGTCTGGTTTATTTCACTGCTGTAACTGCAACTTAGAATACCATCAGATAAATAGGTATTCAGTAAACATTTGTCAAATTAACTAATGAAAGGATTTTGTTATTAGACTTTATATTATTAGACTGGAGTGAATTTGGCTTTTTAATAAAAATGCAAAGATTGTATCTGCGTACAATATGAGTGACTGAAAAGCTATGGGATTTGGAGACATAGTATCCTAACAGTAGTGGAAAACCAGGCTGCTGAGTGGTGTGAAGAAAAGGGGAAGAAAAATAAGGTTAGTTTCTACTAGTATCCTCCTGAGTCCAGCTCATTGAACAAATTGGTTATAATATTTTATATATTTCAAGAAAAGGAGAATCTTCACTTACCTGAATGCTTTCTAAACCTTGGACAAAATAGTTTTACACTGCTTGTGGGTTAGAGAATTATGAGTATTGAGTCTCTTTCTTTTTCACAACATGTAGCAAAAACTTCAGGTTCAGCAGCTGACAGTATGACACATTATAGGACTGGTGGCTAAAGGGAAATGAATCTTAATAAAACACTAAAATCCATGGTTTACGTGGCATACTTTTGGATTCCATATGCTTCTCTGCCAAAATTCAGCCCATGCTGCAGTAACTAATACACAAACATATTTTAAATGTAGCTGTGTCAATACTTTCCAGTTACATAAAATTATTTTTAAAAAACGGAAATGCATAAAGTAACAAGACATCCTATCATTAGGGGATATATGGAGTCAGAGACTGAAATTCTTGTCATATGTTAATGTATGACCATACATTTATTCTTTAAAATAACTATCACCTTTTTTGTTGGCAGTATGCTATAATGGATCAATAGAAAGAGAGATAGGCAAGGGAATCAAACAGACCAAATTTAAATTTTCATCAGTTAGGATGAGTCAGGAACAGAGAAAAAAATCCAGGTCTGATCTTGTCTTTCCTTCCTTCCTTCCTTCCTTCCTTCCTTCCTTCCTTCCTTCTTCTTCCTTCCTTCCATCCATCACCTTCTCTCCTTTTCTTCCTTCTCTCTTTTAGTGCTAGAGAGTTTTAATGCAGAAAATTATTTACACAGTTGATGAAAGGGCTGAGAAGCTGACAGGAAAGGGGCTGTGGTGGGCAGTTCAGAAGTTAACAAGAACAAGAAGCAGTGACAACCCCTAAAGCTAAAGCTGCTGGGAAGAGATGAATTGTCATAGTGCTAAATTGAGGCCTCTAATGGGACCTAAAACTAGCTACGCCCATTAGACCTGGAGCCAAGAAGGAGCTGGAACTGCTTCTGGAAAGGTTAGCTCAATGTAATTTTACATAGATCTCGAAAGAGGGTTTTTAATGGCTGCAACTAAAATCTCAAGGGAGACATGTCTCTTGACAGTGAAACCCACTCTCACTGTTAAGAAACATGCTCACAAACGTGTGCATGAGGAAACACAATAAAACCTCATTATTTAGTATGTTCTAATTTGAAATTGGGGTAAATTGGTCTTGGAAAGATTTAAGTTCCTGTTGAAAGATCTAATTAATTCAATTCATCAAGCCGTTACTGAATCCCTGTCATTGCTTCTGACCCAGGACTAGGTTCAGGACAGTGAACTCACAACACTTGTAACACCGTCCCAGCATTCAAAGCAATTCTTGTCTGGTAGAGTTTTTCTTGATGAAAACGGTTGTGTGAATTATGATTCAGGAAGCAAACTTATTTAATAAAAAAGCTTTAAGTAAATTGTGACTCACTACAAATAATTTTTATCTCTTCATAAAGCAGGCTGTGAACTCTTATTTTGCTTAGTGTTATTTAATTGCAGTAGAATGAACAAGAATTTATTAGCAGTAAGCCCTGGGATCAAAATATGACTTTGTGACACATTAAAATGACTATGGATAAGCCACCAACTTGTGGATAGTAATATCTGTTCTGTAGTATTTACCTAGCAGTTAGCTAAGGAAATATGTGAGAAGGTTTGTCCCATCACCTGGTTCCACATTCTTAAGAAATATTTGATGATTCACATTCTTCCCTTCTCTGGAAATTGCTCTACCTTTTAGTGACCCATTCTAGTTATTTGGTCACTGGAGAGTAATAAGAAATGATTTTAAAATACTTTCTGTTTTAGGACTATTAATAATCAAGCATGCCCCATCCAGGGTTTACTTGAATTAAAAAGTGTTTTGTTTTGTGTGTTTAATGTATATATAAGAAAGCATAATTAAGGGGAGGGGAGGACCAGTTTTTCTCCTGATAACTAGATTATTACAGGAATTTAGGAACCAGAGCTACATGGAAGCAGAAAAATTTTTTCTTAACTTTATTACTTAGAGGCACCACTGCTTTCTTTTGGGTACATTTTCCCTTTAACCTTTTAATTGACAACTTTCTTTATGCAGTTGAAATTGTTCTGTATGTGCATGTGCATTTTATATCTCATTTTATGGGTAACTTTAGCATACTTCCATGTCATTAATACACTGTAAAGCACCATGTTTCATTGCAGTGATTTATCACCATCATCTAAGGGTATTAAATTAGTCCCTTAATGTCGGCTTTTGCTTAAGTTCCATTTTCTTTATTATAAATAACACTGTAATTATATGTTAGGACATAAATATATACCCACATTGTTGGGTTGTTTCCTGAGAATAGACGTCTAGTCATATATTTACAGGGTCAAAATTTATAAACTTTTCTAAAGCACTTAATAAAAAGTACCAAACTGAGAGCATCAGCAACAGCCTGGATATTTTAATCTTTTTTATCTTAACTTTAAGAAAGAAAATAATGTTTATTATTTCAGCTTTCAGTTATTTAAATAATAATAAGATTGAGGATTTTCTAATAAGCTTATTGGCCATTTGAATTTTTCTTTGGCAAGTTACTTACAAAAGGGCAAATTTTAGTTCCATTTAGCAAATATTTATTTAGCATTTAACATGCATCAGATTTTGAAACAACAATAGTTGGTGTACAGAGGTGCATAAATTTTCCCTATCTTCAAGGAATTCTAAATATGAAAGGAAAGAAGCGAGTATCATAAAATCAACAACAGAAACAGCAAAGGTTTACAGTTAGAAGGTAGAGTGATTAATCATTGAGACTGAGGAAGTTTTTAAAGGACTAATAGAAAATTTCCAGATAGATAATTAAGAGAAAGGCTTTTCAGTGCAGGAGGTTAACAACATGCTCAAAGCCTGGAATTTTGGAGGAGCAAATGTTAGCAACCACTGGAGTATAAAATGCATTAGGAGAGATGGAGTGGGAAGAGATAAATGTGGAATGATGGAGTTTGCCAGAAGCAGATCATGATGAACCTCATATTACATGCTGAGCAGTATGACTTGACCCTGAAGGTGGTATGTAGCCTCTGAATTCAACTTTTTTATCTAATAATTTGTGATTTTATAACTAAATAAGTAGATAGCAATTTAAGCTTTTTAAATGTCTCATCTGTAAGCTAGAACAATCTGTTTATATTTTTGTTATGTTAAACACGCTATGGAAAAACAAAACTGATTATGCGATGTTACCTTAGAGATGTAAAAATTATTTTAGGAAGCAGACCCATTGCCTTGTCCATAGCTCAGTCCCACCGGGGTCCAATTATTTCCTTGATAACACATACATCCTTTATCTACTTAGTTCTGGGAAACTGTGACACATTTCACGCCACAGTACAATTATATGTATTTTAACATTGTCAAGCAATTTTCATTTTACACGAATTCGGCATCCATGTCTTTACCAAGCCATTGTGTGACATTTCATTTAGGCATGTAATTAAGCCATAATTCCCTTTTTATATGTTACGGTTTAAAAATACAGATGTTAATTTGACAGCTAAACATCACCCTCCCCTGAAGGTCAAGGAGTCCCAGCTAGCCTCAGGCCATCTACGTAGGGATCCTCTCTCCTGCTCTAGTTCTGTCAGCACTGAAAATACAATTATATTTGGCAAGTGAGCATTGGATGGCTGAAGTGCAGGGAATTATTTAAATAACAACTGGGGGTCAAGCTACCTCTTGAAAATAATTATTTAAATAACAACTGGGGGTCCATGCACCTCTTGAAAATAAACTTATTTATTGAAGTACAATATATATATATGGAAAAAATTACAAATAAGTATCTAGCTAGATGAGTTAATATAAAATAAAAACCCCATGTAAGCACCTTCAGGTAACAAAATATTACTAGCACTCTAGAAGTTTCACTCATATCCTCTCATATCCACTTATATCATATCAATCATTATCCTAATTTCTAATAACATAACTTTCCCCCATTTTAGTTGTTTTTAAAATTATTATTGTTTTGTGTCTGGCTTTTTCCCCTCAACACAATATTAGCACAATTTAACCATGTTGTTTTAAGTATACCACAATTTCTAGTTTTACTTTATTTTTTATAGACTTTGGGGGACGTTTTCAGTTTAGGGCTATTAACAAATAATGCTTCTATAGACATACATGGTTTTTGGTGTGCATATGTGTGCATTTCTGTTGGATACAGATCTAGGAGTGGAATCGCTAAATCATACAATGTGCTTATATTCATAATATACTAATAGATACTGCCAGATAGCACTCCAAAGTGGTCGTACCATTTTCGTTCTTATCAGCAGAGTATGTATCCATACTTCATCCTCATCAACGCGTTTTTATCAGTCCTTTTAATTTTAGCCTTTGTGGAAGCTATGTGGCGCTATCTCATTTAGTTTTAGTTTGTATTTCTCTGATGTCTAATTAAGTTGAATATCTTCATATGGTTATTGGTTCTTTGTATATCTTTTTCAGTGAAATGTCTGCTTGAGTTTCTTGCTCATTTCTTTATTGCATCATTCTTCTTACTTAGAGCTGCGAGGGTATCTTATGTATTCTGGATACTACTAGCCCTTTGCCAGTTAAATGTTTTGCAGTCTTGTCCCAGAATGTGATTTGTCTTTTTCTCTCTCATCATGGTACCGTCTGATGAACAGAAAATTTTAATTTTAATGGAGCCCAATTTATGAAACTTTTCTTTTATGGTTAGAGTTTTTTTTATCCTCTGCAAGAACTCTTTTTAATATGTACTTCGAAAGGGAATACTTGACACTTTTTTCCCTCCTTAGAAAGTTTACCCACTTTCTTTGTTATTTGTAACCAATGGGATATTAACATGGGCAAGGCACTTTTGAGCGTATAGGAGCACTTGGGTCTGTACAAACTCAGATCAGTTTGTTTCTTTAAATAATTTTATGTCTGAGCTCACTATTTTTGAGAACCAGGGACTCTCTGTAGCATTTGTTCTATTAATGCTACCTTCTCAGGAGGTGCCAAAAGCTGTGACAGGGTACAGGAAATGAATGAACCTGCCTCAAGCAGAAACCAGACACCTTTAGTCAAATCTTACTGTCTAATTTTCCTCTTCAGAGAAGGAGGCGGGGAGGAAAGGGTTCTGCTTATCCACAATAAATTCCATATTGAGGCCATCTCTCACCCTCTCACCAACGGTAGAGTATGAGAGACAAGCACCATAAACCAAAATCACATCTAAGAAAGAGTGTCAAGGAAATCAACTCCGGGGAGCATGTCTACTTGTGTTTTCAGAGGAATGTAGGCTTGTATTGAGTGTCAGCAACCTTGTTAATGAACTAGAAGATGTTTTGGGCCAATCCACGAGGGGTGGCTGTTATTTCCTATGGCTGGGCTTAAATATGTTTCTGGAACAAGTCGCATGAATGGAACAATGGCATAATACATATCTGGAAGTGCTCATTGTCAGATAATTTTCCCCACATATTTTCTTTCTTTACCTGTTAGACATTCCTATATCAATAAAATCTCCTTAAAATTTAATCTACTAATTGAAACGTGACCATAATCTTAAAGATGTATGATTCTCTTCCACAATCACACATAAACAAGAAAGTACTTTTAATTTCTGAGAGTTCCATTTATATTAGGAGGGCGTTAGCATGGTGTTTCCCTAAGTACAGTGGGGAAATATGTGATTCTGTCATTTTTTTTCTTAATTAGAGATTGATATTAATAGACTTCCAGGGGTACTAACACTATTTCTTGTCAGAGGAGAACGCCAAGGAGACTAAAATAGCTTTGCCTTTTGTTGCCTTCAGCCATATCCAGAACATTGCTCCTCTTTGAGGAAGTATCGTCCTGTAATGCCGCCTATTTGTAGTAGGCAGCCATTCTCCACGTTGGCAGCCAAGTATGTGTATCTTCTGTGATTTTTATCAGGTGAAACACAGAGCCTTTATGAATCTGTGGACTTCCAAAGAAAATATAAGTCAGGGAATAACTGGTGCTCTTGGTCAGGATGCTCAGCCAACCGCTCCCTGTACGTTTCATTTTTATTCCTATAATTTTCTCTCGTTTCATTCATTTCCTGTACCCTGTCACAGCTTTTGGCACTTCCTGATATCAGCTAGTATTCTCTTGTTGTGAGCTTTTACTGATCTTGGAATTCTGTTTCTTAGATTATATGTCATGCTATCTACTGTTTCTTTGGATAGTGAAGTCTCTCTTATAGGCAAGCGAGGTTCAAAAATGTTACCCACTGTGATTTATGGGATGGAACTCAGATGCTTCTTTCCCACTTGTCTCCTTACCACATTCCATTCCCCACTTGTCTCCTTACCACATTCCATTCTCAATTACACTGAACTATTGTTTTAGGGATCCAAAAACCTCCCCTCAGTTCCACCCCTTCTTCCATCTGCCTCTCCTCTAGGTGATGGGGGCCTAGTACAAGCTGCCTCTTCTGTTTGGAATCCTCTCTGTCTCCACCCCCTCTCATCATCTGCTGCTTATATTTATCCTTCACAACTCATTTCAGGCATCCAGCCTCCAAGGAAGCTTTCCTAACTACTCTCCCAACCAACAGTAATCACCTAGTTGTTTTGGGAGACTTTCCTATGGATCCCCATAGCACATTGTGTATATCCCAGCTTCACACTCCTCACACTCTTTTTAATTGTGCCTACTCATCTGCCTCCCAGACTAGACTAAATTCCTTGAAGCCAGGGATCTCATATCTTTACTTGTTGGTTTCCCAACTTATATGCCAATGACTAACACACATCTAGCAAAAATGTATTTCTTGATTGTTGAATGCTGACCTGAAAGAAGAAGCTCTGAAAAACAGCAGAATGTTTTACAGATTAACACTAAACTCTTTCTACCTAATTTTTAATTTCCATTTGGCTTTCTTCAAAAATGTTACCCAAAGGCTCTACCAACTTCACTGTATACATCCTAATAGAAGATGAAATTAGCTTATTTTTAGCCTTTTCAATAGAGAAAAACACATTAATTTGCTTTTCACTAATTTCAAATTTGTGAAAATTTAGACAAGGAATATTTCCCTGCCCTGGATAAAATTAAAGCCTCCTCCCTTACATACATGTAAAATGTTTTGTTGTTGTTGCTGTTGTTGTTGTTTTTGTTGTTTTTGTTTTTGTTTTTTGTTTTTGCATCATCTGTATTACAGCCTGAAAATACAGTCCAGTACTGATAAGAACTAATATATTCAGGGGTCTCATTCAACCTATCTTATAGATAAGATCACCACACCATTGTCCTCCTTTCTGTAGTCCTGGTTCTCTCTTGAGGGTTTTGTTTTTGTTTTTGTTTTTGTTTTTGTTTTTGTTTTTGTTTGGGGGGGGTCAATTATCTGAACCAGAAAACTTTCTGAGAATTATATTAAACAATTTAACATTTGGGTAATAAAATATATCTATCGTTCACTCAAAATAACCTTGTACCCTGCATTCTTTTGTTTCATAAATTTCAGTCATCATTGCTGATTTCAGGTTCCCCCGAATGGTCAACAGAACAGATAGGCACCATCAAGTAGAATCATTTGAATCTTCTCTTGGCAGAAGCAATACCAGTTGCAACTTTAAGTGGAAACCTGAGTAAACTGGCACCTGGTTTCTAATTTATCCTGTTGATGCTTTAGCTCTCCTTAAAGACTGACACCCTGGTCGTTGTTTGGTTGGTGCCCCTTAATCTGGTTTTCAATGAGTTGAAGTCATAGGAGAAATGCAGAGGAAGGAGAAAAGGGCATTTGCAATGCGCAGAGGAAAATCCTCTGAACTGCTGGGTGCTGAGCTGTTTTCATGTGGATGTTTCTGCCTGCAGGCCTGAAAGGAATGAGCACAGCTTCCAACAGAATTTATCAGATCACCACAGGATGAATTCTGATTTGAGCTTGTAACAAAAATTTAGAATCTTCAACTAAGTCAACAAGAACAAAGTAGTATATCTGCTTCATTTAAAAAATTCAGAAAGCTAAACATATTTATTGGAAATCTATTGCATTTTAAGCAATGTTCTAAAAAACATAGGTGATAGTATAAGAGTATCAACAAAAGTTATAAGCAAATCACCATGGAATTGAAATTCAAAGTGAATGTGGCAATAATTGGACGATAGGCAAAATAAATATGAAAATCATAACCCAGTTAATATGTACATTATTGATTTTACTCTGTTATTTTAAGCTTTGTAATATAAGCTTACATGTATCAGTGTCTAGATAACAGCAAGAAAAATAAAGAGAATTTAGGCCCACTCAGTATTCTAGAAGTGAAAAATAAAGTGTAATATTTAAGAAGTGAATTGCCAGCAAGTTTCTACAACTTAGCTGATATTCAGCATACAAGTCCACATTTATTTGGCCTCAGGAAATCACTGTAACTACAGGAAAAGCAAAATTAAAGATTTGCATGTTTAAACTTGAGCAAAAATCAATTTGTTACTAAAATTTGGGGCCGTAATTTTAAATATTTATTTTCACCAAAGTAGTTCTGACTGTACTGGGTCACTGAGAGAAATGATGGTTCTATGATAAGTAAAGTCATTAGGAAGAAGAACCTCTTCAGGACAGTAAACAAGGATTGATATCCTATAGAAATGATTAGGTCTTCGATATGGCATCATGAAAGACTTTTTATACTATATCACAGTTTCACAAGAGAGGCTTTAAGCTTTTCTATCAAGAAAAATAATAGCAATAATATCCTTTGAAAGAAATCTATAAAATGAATTTCTTCTACTGGACACAGAAATAACTAATACAGCTATTTAAATGCCTTAAATTCATATGCAGATTATCAATTAACATAAAGGCCAGTATTAGATAATCTTTACTATATAGGATAGCTGAATTTAAATAAGATTATATTAAAAAAATTTGTATACAGAGAATCTTATTTTTACTATTTCTTTAAAATTGGAGTATATTTTCTTTTGGAGGAAAACAAAGTTTTTGAAGACTTGAATTAAACACCTTTGATAAAAAACCAAAACCTAGTGGTCAGGTCTATGCTGTGCTCATCATCATGTTTTACCAACAGTAAAGATCTGGGGGAAAACAAAATTCTTACTTAGTAATTCTCACATATTTTTTGAATCCAATTATTTTCTTTCTCTGTTCTTTCACAACTTTAAGAAATATTTTTTTAGGTGCTTCACTATTCTCTCCTATTCCTATTCCCCTAGCCTGTTTATATATTATCCCTGTTATATCTAGGATTCCCTTAGCACTGCATTCAAAGATCCCTGAAATTGCTGCAGTGCTATTTTTTCCAATTTTTGATGTTGCTTCCAAATATATACATAGTTAGGTAACTCTAGCTCTTTAATACACAAATCCCAGAATTTCAATAGCTTAATACAGTGTAAGGTTAATCTATGCTCATCTAACAGTCTAATGTGTATGTTCCTGGTTGGAGGGCAGCCTTCTTCTACAAGGAGATTCAAGGACTCAGACTATTCCATTATGAAGGTCCACTGTCCTCTCAGGTGGAGAAGGTGCATTTTGTTCTTAAGAGCCTTGCCTGGAAGTGACTCACAACACTTCTGCTCCCTTTCCATTGACAAAAACTTTTCCTGTAGTCCAATCTAAATGCAAAGCATTAGTAGATTAATCACCAGCTGGGCAGCTGCTTCCCCACCATGATTTTCCACTATGAAAGAGGGAACATCAACACAGTAGATGTTTCTGCCACCAATTTGTAATAGAACCAGGCTGCCACTACATACTTTATGAGGAGGTACCATTATTATTGATGATGGACTCCAACCTCAAACCTTCTTTTTATCTGAGGGTCTAGGTTATACAAAATTAATTTGAGGTGAAGAAATGCATTATAGTTTTTTATAGTACTTCATCTTTTCCTCTATCAGCAAATCAGTAACTTTGAGAAAATGAAGATGCATATAGTAAAAAAAAAGTTAATTCATTTATGAAAGAAATGTGTACTGAACATGTGTTGAGAACTAAGTGACCTAGGGCTGGAGGTAATAAGAAATATCAAATTTCACCTATGCTCTCGAATTACTCTTAGAAAAATGAGCAGAGTATTTTTAGTAAGGGAGGGGAGTATTTCTTTGCCATATTTATCTATATAAACTTCTGAAGGCAAACATTTGACTTTCCCTGGTTCCAAACTCTTATTTGCTCTACATAAACTTCATCTCTCAAATCTGGGCAAAAGTTCCAAAGCAAATTTATGAATCTTGTACAAAATTGAAAAACGGTGTACATTGTCCTCTGTGTCAGAACCTTAATTTAGTATTATTTGATATTGCAGCTTCTAAATGTCAAGAGTGTCTTAGTTGAGCCAGAGCTAAAAATGAGATGTGGTTGGTGAGCTGCGCTAGCTGACCTGCACTCCTTTTGTCTGTATATTTCCATCAGCTGACAACTGACATAGGAGAATGAAGTGTTTACACAGTGCCTCCCAGAAGAGATGACCTGATGGAATCCAAATAACCGGGAAGGGGTGGACACTCATCAAAAGGAAAGAGGATTTGGGTATGCTCAATTCAAAAATAGGAGCTGATGTCAATTATACATGCATGCATGTATACATACATACATACATACATACATACATACATTCATACCTACAGTGACCTGGAAACTGAATAGGAGTCATGATTCTGAGCTAGGTATGATGGTCAGTACTTGAACATGACATTACTCAAACTTCTGGACAGCATGTGAACACTGGGAAGGAGGTGGACTCTGCATGTACCATTTCACTAAATACTGTAACATGTGTCCCTGCCATGGGATCCTTATAAGAAAGCCTCCCTCACCTGGCTCCGAGTTCTGCCACCCTGTACCCACTGCGCCCTACTGATGGGTAAATGTTCTGCCCTGCCAAGGTATACATCTCACCATCTGTGCTGAGTACCAAGGCTGCTTGTACAGTGCTGCAGTCACTAGTCTTCCTCTTTCTGTGTAGCATTCAGTTGGCGGAGAAGTCCTGTATCCTGTTTATCAGTATCTCCTGCTATTCCTTTGTATTGGCACAAACACTGTCCTTGGAATACAGTGTCAGGTGCACTAGATATGAACTCAGACCAGGATGCAAACCCTAGCTTCACCACCTGCTCCTTAAATAGTCTTCATCTTTTTGAGCCTCAGTTCTTTCATATTTAAATAGGTAAAACAGTACTTCCATCAGAGGTTTCTTTTAAGGATCAAGTGAGATAATGTTTGTGAAAGTATATTGGGAAGCATAAAGCATTATACAAATTTGAATAATTTTACATTTTACAGTATTTAGTGAAATGGTACATGCAGAGTCTACCTCCTTCCCAGTGTTCACATGCTGTCCAGAAGTTTGAGTAATGTCATGTTCAAGTACTGACCATCATACGTAGCTCAGAATCACGACTCCTATTCAGTTTCCAGGTCGCCGTATGTATGAATGTAGGTATGTATGGTGTTAATTTGTAAAGGAAAATAGGGGGAACTATTTATGAGAAAAAAAGACTCCTCTGAAATTCTCATTCCTCCAGAGATAAGTCAAAAATATTCCAGATGACAGTTATTTTTTCACCAAGAGCTTAGCATTTTGTTACCTCTGGTGGAGAACAGAGAATATAGGTTTAAGAGAGAAGCATTAGCCATGACTGAAAGAAAAAGTATAGAGAAATTCCTTATGTGAGTATTTCTGGGGGAACCGTATTCGAGAGATGGTCCAACTAATATGAACTTTGTAGAAAATATTAAATGATTCTTGAAGTGACAGATAATACATTTTAATTCAGCGTGGTAGGAGATATCTACTTAAATGAAGTGATTTAGGAATCTATTTTCAATTTGAGATGAACTCATAATTCAAAGGGGCTCATCATAAATTATTAGTGCCTAGACTCTTGTTTGCAGCTAATACAGGAAATTGGAGACATTGTTCATGACCACCTCATATTAGGCTGTAACTTCTCTTCTGAATAAAAAGAACAGAGTGGCTGCATTACTGTTATGAACTCAGATGTCACCTTCAAAAAATCTGTACCTGATAATTTTAAGACAATATGTATTTTGAAAAGTCCAACATTTAACTTAAAGTCAAACTCCTGTAACGATTTTTTTCTATGTCAGCATTAATAGGGTAAATGACATTCTGATGACTTAAAATCATTAATTTAGCTCATGTTTTGTCATTCTTGAGCCAGAACTTATTTCAGCTGAGCCCATAGTTCTTGTTGATGTGAAGATATTGCTAATGAGATTGAAGTGAGGGATTTGCTCTCTGGGTTTGATCACAGTTACATCCTAATCAAGGAACCAGTTGAAAGAATATGACTGGATGAGCAGTAGCCAACACTATAACTGGAAAAACAATTCACAATGAATTTCCTACTGATGATCATTAATATCACTTTGCCATGCACATATATGCTCTCTAGCTAGATTCTTGTTTTTGCATTTACTTTATTTTTTAAATTTCCCAGTGAGCAAATCCATTTTTGACAGCTTGTTCCCAATTTTATTTACATGATACTGCACAGGATTTAAAAGTGATTAAGAAAAACAGGAGATAAATAATTTACAGAGAGTAACCGTTCTTTTTCTGAAAGTTACGGAAATTTTCTAGTGAGTTAGAAGTAATTTAAAACATAATGGGATAACTAGGAATGAAGGGAGAAAGGGAGAAAAATGCAGAGTAATTTAAAATACAACAAGGCATCCCTCCACACAAGCCAGCAGTTTATCCTAATTATTAGAAATTTAGTAGAGTTTATCAAGACAAGAAAATCTCATTGTTTATTAAATTGAAAAATCAAATTAATGTCATTTCTGTAATTGGTCTCAAAAATTTCCCCTTGTTTTCATTGCCCTTCACCTACCTCGATCTCTCATTATGTCTTCAGTATTACCATAGTCTCCTAAGAAGTTTCCTATTTCCTTCCCCTCTGACCATCCTTCTGCTGCTGTCATCTGAACATATTCCCACTTCAAATCAAAATGTGAGATAACTTCTGCTACCTGTAGGTTGAAATCTCAACTACTGAGTTTTCAAGGTCTTCCATAGCAAGACATCACCCAACCTTCCTAGCCATATGCTCTGCTTGAATTCTAACATCAATAATATAGATCAGACTTAATAGAAATTGTGATTCATTTAGATTTGATTAAATTAGGTATGATTAGAAATAATATCTCTGAAGCATCTTGCATCATTCCTGGAAAATAGTAGGTGTTAATAAATTATAAGTGCTATTAATGTTTTCGCTGTTAGTGTTATTATTGTTATTTACTATCTTTACATGGAATGCCGCTCAAGTCTTACCCTTCTTTAAAATTCCCCAATTCCAAGGATACTCTCTTCCTCACTACCTAACAGCACAATATTGAAACCTTGTTTATATCTCATATCATTCTACTCTATAGCATTGAGAATTAGGTGACCTAGGCCTGCAAGTGATAAGAAATAAAACTCAATCTATGCTCTTGAATTACTCTTAGAAAAGTAAACAGAGTTTTTTGGGTCAAGGAGGAGAGTGTTCCTTTGCCATATTTATCCATATAAACAGTGTTGATTTTTTTCTTTCATTGCCCGTGTTTTCATGTTGAATGGGAGTGTAATGGGGGCGTGTCCCTGGGTAGGGAAGTATGCTGCCTCCTAAGTATAAAACCCTTGCCTTAGCTCCCTCTCCTCTCATTCCAGAACTTCTTAGGCTGTAACCAGTTAAGCTGTAGCCTTCATAGTTGTGTGCATCTTTCTGTTTTCACTGTGTTCTTTCCTTGTCCGTTAACGTTGGGCAATTACTTTGAAAAGGTTTCATTCTCCCTTCTACACATTCTAAGTTTGGAGGCCATCTGTGGTGTTGCCCTCAGAATGTGGAGAAAGAGCATTTTCCAAAGAGGGGTATGGTACCCCCTGGTGGAGGTAACCCTGCTGTGGGTAGGGCAGGAAGTTAGGTGAGTCAGAGAATTCACAGGATCCCCACTGAAATCATGAAGACTCTGGTGAGGTAGAGGGCAATGCTTTCTGTCCCAGTTTTGCCCGAGACAGGACCACAATCGAGGTTGTCTAGAAGTACCCTTTATACTCACTGGGTAAGCAGCTGGTCATTTGGCCAGTGCCAACAAGAACAGAGTAACCATAATATCACATGTGGTTCAATGAAAGGCTATTAGTACAGTGTCAGGGAAATTCTGAACTTAGAGCCAGACCTGGACGCCAGGATCTAATTGAGGCATGGCCGCCAACCAGTCGTGTGACTTGTCAAGTCACACAACCACCCTGTGTCTTAAGTTATAAAAGACAGTAACAGTCATTGGATACTTCATAATAATGACAATAGATGCAAAATCAATTGTAAAACTGTAAATTACTTCAAATGTCCTTTATTATTAATATAGACTACTTTATATCCTACCAGTTATGCTCTGAAGTCTTCGAGCTATATTTCTTCCTTTTAAGTACAGTTCTGAGTACAATTAAGCTGTTCTTTTTTTTCATAATTGCAATTCTTGGGCCACATTATCTCAAGACAAGTATTATTACTTTGGTTTTCAAATTAGGAAGATCAGCTTGAGATGATACAGCTTTTGACAGCAATAATACTTGTGAGCCAAACCGTCTAATTTGGAATGCAGATACACTCAATATGTATTATTTAATTGATTCTGAAAGAAAGGGTACATTGTTTTGAAGCACTATGGTATGTTACTGTATCTAATTTTATTAATAGTTTGAGGAGAAAATACCAGACTTGATCTAGTTTGGCTCAGCCAGTCAGTTGCTCTGCGACCTCTGGCAAGTCACTTAGCATTACTGGATCTTAATTTTGTAAATCACTTGGAATAGATAATATCTAAAGTTCTTTCTAGTTCTAAAACTCAGACTATTTCACAACCATTACAATTTTAAAAGCAATTTTAAATTTAAATATTTTCCCCCTTTTATTAAAACTAATAAATGCTTGACTGGGATTAATTTACCCAGCATCAAGCAAGTGACAGCCCAGTGACGGTATTTACAAAATGAAGTTGTCAAAATGAAAGAGTGACTTTTTGGAAAAGAATATTAAAGTGCAGTTGACTTTGAAATAACCTGCCTAAACATGTCTCACAAATTCTACCCAAAGCAATCCTCTAGAGACTGTTTGCTTAGTATGCAAATTAAAATCATCATTAAAAGATCAGTGGCCGTGTGGTAGCTTTATGATTAATGATTTCCACAGCCATAGGGAGACATCCAAGTTAATTAGCATGCCTGTTCTCTTGCCTCCTTTGCCTGTTGGGGCAGAGCAGGGTACAGAGGTACTTTTTTGGAGGAGAAGACGGGACCCTCAGTTGTGGATGCCAAACTCTTAAGCTGACCTCAGTGCTCTCATCCACCTCATTACTCCATCCTTTTTAACTGAAGGAAAGTCATTCCTTGAAAGAGAAAGTATAATTGTCCCAATAAGAGAACCAGAGTTATTAGCACTGTATCTGATCCCTGGGAAATCAAAGTAATAAATTATAGAAATAAAAATACTTAGAATTAAGAAAAAAATAATACAATTTCCAAAAAAAATTTTAAAAGATAAAGTCCAAACCTTTCTTTTTATATATTCCCTTCTCTGCTTTTGTCTCTATATTTCCAGCTTTAGTGTAGACATCTCCGTGTGGTCGAAAAAGCAGAGCCTCCTGGCTTTCCTGCTAATGTTTTATAACCTTGACAAATGAGTACCTCTCTGAGACTGTCTCTTTGTGTCCAAAAATGTTTCTAGCTATAACAACTCTGACTCCATAACTCCTTTTATTTTGGTGAAGGAAAAAAAAAAGACAATAACAACATCATGAAGTCTGCAGGTGAGAGAAGTTGTAGGTCAGAAATTGGTAAGGCAAAGAGGATTTAAGAAGACAAAATAGAGATGGTTGGGGTTTTGAAGTCTCATTCAAGTGGTCTGTGACCAAGACAGAAAGAATTAGAGTTGTTGGAAGTGTCTGGGCTCTTTGTACTTTCACCTGGCCATGGTTGTTCCTGCCCTGGACACTTGGATTACTTCAATAAATCAATTCTGGAAGTTTTAACGCAGTCTAATATTATTTCAGTCATTTTCACTTCTGCTCTCCAATTGCTAAGCTCTAATAGTAAAAACCATGAAGCACTCAGACTGATATTACCAAAAATCTGTGGTTTTTAACCCTTCATCAACCACCTAAAATTGCACTCTACCTTCTCTCTTTCACCCCTCTGTCTGAGCAGAAAACTTTTCTCAACTTCACAAAAATAATAGAATTTTACCAGGACCACTTCAATGTTTTCCTTTCTATTAACTCTTTCCTCACAGCATATAAACTTGGTTGTTTCTCTTCTTAAGAATTAGTCCTACATTGTCTTGTGGTTACTTCCCTATTAGTTTCTCTCCTTTCATAACCAAGCTCCTAAGAAAGAGATTGTTGCTCTTTCTTCTCACCTTCTATTTTCTTTACAATCCATTGCTATCTGGATTTGGGTTCCTTTAGAAGCAGACTCTGGGATAAGCAATCAAGTGCAAGTAGATTATTTGGAACGTGATCCCAGGAAATACATTACGGGTGGAAGAAAGCAAGATAAGAAAGAGAAGGAAGCCAATACAGGATGTGTAATCAAACAATCACTTTTATGCTGATAATTCTCACATCTGTCTCTCCAGATCATGTCATAAATAGGTCTATGTTTATAAATCTACTAAATACCCCTAACTGAATATCTGTAGCAACTCCAACTCAACATGTACAAATATTGGTTTCATGGATTCAAGGCCTGCCTCTCCTACTTACTACATATGTAACATTGAACACATTTTTTAACCTCCATACTTTCCAGATTACTCCTCTGTAAAAACAGGGACAATAATGATAGTTATCAGTATTGACACAATAGCATATCAATATTGTTTTGAGGATTAAATGAAGTTGTTTATGTTAAGCAATAAGCTCATAAGAAATGATCAGTAATCCTTAGATTCCATTATTAGTGTAATAAGGACTTTCTCCACAAACTATTTCTTATCATGCATTCCCTATCTTTGTTAATGGCATTGCCATATAGCCATTTAAAGCAGAAATTTTTGAGTTATCCCTGAATCTTCTCTCACAACATCAGGCACCATATTCTGCCAATTCCACCTCCCACGTATTTCTTAAATTTGTCACTTCCTCTTCATCCCTCTCCCTCTGCCTTAATGCCAGCCCTCGTCACTTTTTGCTTAGATTAGAATTCCTTTGGAAAGTCTTTCTGCCCACAATGCCTAGCATAGCGTCTAACACAGTCATCATTTAATAAATGTTTGAATGAATGACTATCATCAAATCGTGTCTACTGTAATAAATAGTACCACACTTTCAGATAGTACCTGGCTGTCTAGGAGTGTCCCTTGATTCTACTTCATTCCTCATAGCACATATTTAATTCATGGTAACTCTATTACCACTACTTCCAAAATATACCCAGAGTCCAAACATTTCTCCCCTGATACAGTCCTGGCCTAAGACCAGAGTAATCATCTGTCCACCCAGACTTTTCTCCTCTTGACTTTTTATGTACCTGCCACATGAATGCCAGAGTAATTATAGCATAAATCAGTTCTTAGCATGCTTCTGCTTAATTGCTTCCTATGGCTTCTCGATAAATTCTTTAATATCATTTGCAAGGACTCTGAAGTCCTCTATAGACTTTTCTCACCTTATCTCTTTCCCTTTGTCCCTTCACTCACTATTTTGGCCACAATGGCCTTTGTACTATACCTAGAACACATCAGACCTGCACCTTTTGTAGTTTCTATTTTCTGCTTGGACCAACCACTCTTCCCTGTGTCTTCACATAGCTGCATTCTTCTCATCTGTCAAGTCTCAACTCCCCACACTTATCTCATTATTTAACATATCTTTACATCTTATTGTCTATCTCCCCAATCCCCCTCCAAGAACATAAGCTGCTTAAGGCAGAATTTATGTCTCCTTTATACTATCTCCCAGAACCCAAAGCAGTGCCTAGCTTATAGTAGGAACTCAATAAATATTTGTCAACATTTATTAAATTCTCTGTTCAAAACTAGGCTTTGTAGGACACTAAAAGAGGTAAAAAGAGGTTAAAAGATATCAACAAGAACATCAATAGCAATAACAAGACCTTAAATATATATGATTGTATGTGTTTCTTTTTGAAAAATTCCTTAATTATTATAACATAGAACAGTAAATTAAAATTGCTAGTTGAGTGCTATGTCAACGTGCCCTATAGCAGTTCAATAAGGAAGAAGTATTTTATGGCCAGGGTGGTCTGAGAAGACTAACTTCTGTTACTCAAGTTACTTGGTAGACAAATAACTATTTGCCAAAGTATATAATGCATATTTTTCTTCTTTAGCTTATTTCCCATTAATAGTCTAAGAAATTTTAAAATAACAATAATGTTAACATCTTAATGAAATGGAACATTCAAAGTTCTGCCTGATGGGCGGAATTAAAATACAATTTTTGTGTGTGTGGGTGAGGGGAGGACATTTAGCAGATACAAAGGGAAGATGCTTTTGGTTTGGGGGCCTCTGGCTGCTCATCAAGTTGCAGGTGGCACAGCCACTTGCCACAGCCACCTCATTTCACTTAACCTGGAAATTCTGAACAAGTTTCTGAGGTTCTCTTGATTTCCCTTGAGAGTCCCTGTACCAAAAACAGCTCTTATGGTAAGCTTGAGCTGAGAAACAAATTGGTTTGAGAACATTCTCATGATTCCCATTACCAGAGTTTGCTGCTGCTTTTAATTATAGCACAGATTTCCAGAGTGTTATTTAGAGATAAAAAGGGGGGGAAAACCTACCATAGCATTTTTTTTTTAAAGATGGTGCAGGACAATAAGCTTATTATATATTGGTGCCATCACGATTGAGGAGAATTTCAGTGATCCACATAGTGAGATAATTTGGTGTCGTAAACCATTTCTTGAGATCTACTTAAGCCAAAAATGATGAAGTGGGATACATGAAAATCACTTTATGGATAAAGAACTCATGATTATATAGCTTAGCCAAACAAAAATCAATAAATACAGATAATTTCATCAATACCAGCACAAAATCTGAGAGGCAGTCTTATTCTCACTCCCCAGAACCAGACAATGACAAATCAGAGCACTTAGGAAAATTAATGCTGGTGGTTTTGTATTTTTTTACCCAAAATATTGGTAAATATAACTTTTTTATTTATTTAGACTCTAGTATTGACATTAAAAATTATAAAGCAGTTGGCTATTGTGACAAATTGCTAGCTGACATCATCAAATCTTTCCTTCCTGGACATTCAGGTAGACTATATTTCCCAGACTCCTTTGCAGTTAGATGTGGCCGTGTGAGTGAACTTTGAGCAATAGAATGAGACCATAGATGATATAGATCCTTTTAAGACTGGTCCATAAAGCCTCCCATGAGTACTTTCCATTGCTCTTTTACCTTCTGCTTTGATGCAAATGAACACAGTGACCATGGAAGCAACATGTTGAAATTATAAAGCACAAGACAGAAGAATCTAGATCCTTGAACTATTTGGTAGAAAGCCAGTTATCAGTTAGTATTTTACCTAAGAAAGAAATAGACTTCTCTTATGTTAGGCCTATGAGATATGGAGATATATTTCTTATATTAGATACTGTTACCTTTACAAATATAGCTGTTTGACTCTTTGCTTATAAATTAAAGGTCCAATAGGATAGAACTAATAGGTTCTATCACAAACTTATTATAAAAAGTGCTGAGTCTATGGCCCTGCCACCCTGAACAAGCCCAATCCCATCTGATCTCGAAAGCTAAGCAGGGTCAAGCCTGGTTAGTACTTGGATGGGCAACCGCATAGGAAGACCAGGTCCTGTAGGCATAAAAAGTATGGGATTGTAAACTGACGAGGTCCTTGCAATCTGTGAGGTCAACAAAAGGTTGCCTCGCCTAAAAAAAAAAAGTGCTGAGAATTTTCAACAATATCTTCAATTTCATAATCTTATATTTTCTCACTCTATATGTAACTTTCCAACACTAATTCTCAACTGGGGAAATTCTGTTCACTGGTATTATGTGGTATTACATAACTTCCCAGAAAGCTAAAAGCTTTCCAACTGAACTTATTCTAAGTCATATAAATTTATGCATTGATGACTTTTTAGGCCAGTTAGTTAATAGTGAAAGTCAAGTAGTTACATAGTTCAGGACCATGGGCTTATATTATAAAGGAAATAAAGATAAGGTGAGATCATTATGTTAAGTAATTCTAAGGTTTACAGTCATTATCCCTAAATGGCATATCAAAAAAAAAAAAATGCCTCTCAAAGAAATGCTTCTGAGATCAGGTCATGAATCATCATTTTCAAGCAGTTGGTAAAAAGATAGCTTTAGAAAAAAAAAAAAGGACACATGGCTAGTTCTCTAAATGGTGAAAATATATATCAGTGTCCTTTTACAATCACATGGATTGATGTCTTCAGATGGTCACTAACAAAATGGAAGATAATGTATCAAAAAGAAGCTCTATCAGAGATACAATTCTAGGTTATAGTACAATTCTCAATATAAGAAGCTTTTAACCTTCAATTTTATACTTTTCTTGTTTAAACTGGAAACACTTGTTACTGGTTGGAAACTAAGATTCTCTTCTTAAGGACTTTATCAGTTATACTTCTAAAACCTTACTATGTAGATGAGAAAACAAACTGTTCTTTGGTTTACAAATTGTGATTATGGAAATAAATTCCAAGGTGTTGACTCATGCATGCAGTTATATCACTCTATCAGCACTCAATTTGTATATATGAATATTTATGAACCCCAGAGGTTTACAAGTAACATGAATGAGAATTCTTGGTAAAGAAAGGCAGAGAAGGTGTCCTTAGTGAAAGTTTGAAGAAAGACCAAACTCTTAAATGTGATAAACAGCTTTCTTAGGAACAGAGATTATCGGCTCAAAATATTTTTATAACCACCATCCTTGTCTAGATACCAACTGATTCATTGTTATCTTTGCTTTTTTCCCTTTTTAATCTAGTCACGCATGTCAACACAGCACTGCTTTTTGAGTGTTTCTAACCTTCACAAAAATGAAGCTGTACTTTTAAGAGCTCTCAGTAATAAGTTAGTTGTGGGCACTGAGTTCCGAGATGATTCTCATAGCAAAGCCATTTTGTTTCAAAGCTCTTGACTAATTCTCATCTAAATAGTACTTTTCTTCCTCTGTCCTACTTTCTTCCTTCTTTCCTAGTTCTACCATTTCCCACTCCCCTACCCCACCAAAATGATAGTATTTTATGAAGTCTTTGTCATGATGACTTAACCAGTTCTGCCCTCCCAGCCTCTCTTCATTCTGATTCCTCACTCAAAACTTACTTGGTGAAAGGACAGTGAACTGGAGTCAGGTGCCCTCAACATTTCATCACTTACAAATAGGTAACCTAAATTATCTTGGTTTTGAATTTTTTAAATTTGTAAAATGGACATAAGTGTTCTTATGTCAAAAGATTAGGTACAGAAATAATATTTTCAAAAGCATCTAGTAGAATTCCTGGAAAATAGGAGACACTCAATAAATATTAGTGTTTTAGCTAGTTTTTGCTCCATATAAATGCCGTCAAACTTGATAGCTTAAAACAACAGTGATGATTTATTATTTTCTTACGGTTTCTGTGAATCAGAAAGTCAAGAAGGGCTTAGATGTGCCATCCTTGCTTAGAGTCTTTCATGCAGGAGTCATCTGAAGGAAGCGAAGGATCCAAGGCTTGCATAGCTGGCAGGTCCTAGGTTGGGGGGCTTCAGTGTCTTTCTGTGAAGACTTTCCCACGGAGCTGCTTGAGTATGTTCATGGTATGGTGGCTAGCTTTCCTGGAAAGAGTGATCCAAGAAACCAATGTAAAAATTGCAGTCTATTTAAGAACTAGCCTTGGAAGTCACACACCACCATTACCACCATATTTTATTGGCTGCACAGGCGCAGCCCTAATTTAATGGGGTGGAGCGGGGTGTTCCATAAGAGTGCTCATACCATAAGATATTGATAATTCAAGTCTCACTACAGTACTTAGATATTTCCTTAGAGAAAATCCCGACCACCTGGACTACAGTTGTCTTAACTGGGCTGCTTTCTTGTATTCCTTTCTAGGCTAACCAAGCCCAACCTGCCTGCCTTTACCTTCCTTGCTATTTCTACCCCCCAGCCCCTCACCACACACAACCTTTGAATTCCCTCATACTTAATAATTTTGTTATTAAAATTTTGGACAACAACGAGAATGAGAAAAATCCTACAGCAGACCTCAAAAGCATCCTCAAAGGTCTCCCCACCCCAACCCACACTAAGAAAGAAACTATCATTCTCAGTGATTCCATATTATCT